>NW_027480815.1:0-175466 GCF_051401765.1 Calliopsis andreniformis
AATTCTAAGTCTCCGTTCGTGACGCTCCGTAGCCCGAGCGAAAAGATTCTATGTCCCCGTTCGTGTCGCTCCGGAAGCGAGTGTCGACGGAACGAAGGGACAACGGTAGATCCTTATTCCTGGTGCTCGTGGCTCTCTAAAACCATACACTTGTTGTCCTCTGTCTCTTACCTGTGTCGAGATAATCGAGAATCATGGAGCGTTCGTGTCGCTCCGGAACCGAAAGTCGTCGGTTCGAAACGAGAACGTCAGATCCTTATTCCTGATCGTTGAGGCACTCTAAAACTATTAGGCTGTTTTGCTCTCTGATGACCGTGGACCAGAGAGAACGTAGAATATTGGAGCGATCGTGTCGCTCCGGAGTTCGAGCGAAAAAATTCTAAGTCCCCGTTTGTGTCGCTCCGGAGCCCGAGCGAAAAAATTCTAAATCCCCGTTCGTGTCGCTCCGGTACCGAATGTCGAAGGAACGAAGGGACAACGGTAGATCCTTATTCCTGGTGCTCGTGGCTCTCTAAAACCATACACTTGTTGTCCTCTGTCTCTTACCTGTGTCGAGATAATCGAGAATCATGGAGCGTTCGTGTTGCTCCGGAACCGAAAGTCGTCGGTTCGAAACGAGAACGTCAGATCCTTATTCCTGAACGTTGAGGCACTCTAAAACTATTAGGCTGTTTTGCTCTCTGATGCCCGTGGACCAGAGAGAACGTAGAATATCGGAGCGATCGTGTCGCTCCGGAGTTCGAGCGAAAAATTCTAAGTCTCCGTTCGTGACGCTCCGTAGCCCGAGCGAAAAGATTCTATGTCCCCGTTCGTGTCGCTCTGGAAGCGAGTGTCGACGGAACGAAGGGACAACGGTAGATCCTTATTCCTGGTGCTCATGGCTCTCTAAAACCATACACTTGTTGTCCTCTGTCTCTTACCTGTGTCGAGATAATCGAGAATCATGGAGCGTTCGTGTCGCTCCGGCACCGAAAGTCGTCGGTTCGAAACGAGAACGTCAGATCCTTATTCCTGATCGTTGAGGCACTCTAAAACTATTAGGCTGTTTTGCTCTCTGATGCCTGTGGACCAGAGAGAACGTAGAATATCGGAGCGATCATGTCGCTCCGGAGTTCGAGCGAAAAAATTCTAAGTCCCCGTTCGTGTCGCTCCGGAGCCCGAGCGAAAAAATTCTAAGTCCCCGATCGTGTCGCTCCGGAACCGAATGTCGACGGAACGAAGAGACAACGGTAGATCCTTATTCCTGGTGCTCGTGGCTCTCTAAAACCATACACTTGTTGTCCTCTGTCTCTTACCTGTGTCGAGATAATCGAGAATCATGGAGCGTTCGTGTCGCTCCGGAACCGAAAGTCGTCGGTTCGAAACGAGAACGTTAGATCCTTATTCCTGATCGTTGAGGCACTCTAAAACTATTAGGCTGTTTTGCTCTCTGATGCCCGTGGACCGAGAGAACGTAGAATATCGGAGCGATCGTGTCGCTCCGGAGTTCGAGCGAAAAAATTTTAAGTCTCCGTTCGTGACGCTCCGTAGCCCGAGCGAAAAGATTCTATGTCCCCGTTCGTGTCGCTCCGGAAGCGAGTGTCGACGGAACGAAGGGACAACGGTAGATCCTTATTCCTGGTGCTCATGGCTCTCTAAAACCATACACTTGTTGTCCTCTGTCTCTTACGTGTGTCGAGATAATCGAGAATCATGGAGCGTTCGTGTCGCTCCGGAACCGAAAGTCGTCGGTTCGAAACGAGAACGTCAGATCCTTATTCCTGATCGTTGAGGCACTCTAAAACTATTAGGCTGTTTTGCTCTCTGATGCCCGTGGACCGAGAGAACGTAGAATATCGGAGCGATCGTGTCGCTCCGGAGTTCGAGCGAAAAAATTCTAAGTCTCCGTTCGTGACGCTCCGTAGCCCGAGCGAAAAGATTCTATGTCCCCGTTCGTGTCGCTCCGGAAGCGAGTGTCGACGGAACGAAGGGACAACGGTAGATCCTTATTCCTGGTGCTCATGGCTCTCTAAAACCATACACTTGTTGTCCTCTGTCTCTTACCTGTGTCGAGATAATCGAGAATCATGGAGCGTTCGTGTCGCTCCGGAACCGAAAGTCGTCGGTTCGAAACGAGAACGTCAGATCCTTATTCCTGATCGTTGAGGCACTCTAAAACTATTAGGCTGTTTTGCTCTCTGATGCCCGTGGACCGAGAGAACGTAGAATAACGGAGCGATCTTGTCGCTCCGGAGTTCGAGCGAAAAAATTCTAAGTCCCCGTTCGTGTCGCTCCGGAGCCCGAGCGAAAAAATTCTAAGTCCCCGATCGTGTCGCTCCGGAACCGAATGTCGACGGAACGAAGAGACAACGGTAGATCCTTATTCCTGGTGCTCGTGGCTCTCTAAAACCATACACTTGTTGTCCTCTGTCTCTTACCTGTGTCGAGATAATCGAGAATCATGGAGCGTTCGTGTCGCTCCGGAACCGAAAGTCGTCGGTTCGAAACGAGAACGTTAGATCCTTATTCCTGATCGTTGAGGCACTCTAAAACTATTAGGCTGTTTTGCTCTCTGATGCCCGTGGACCGAGAGAACGTAGAATATCGGAGCGATCGTGTCGCTCCGGAGTTCGAGCGAAAAAATTCTAAGTTTCCGTTCGTGACGCTCCGTAGCCCGAGCGAAAAGATTCTATGTCCCCGTTCGTGTCGGTCCGGAAGCGAGTGTCGACGGAACGAAGGGACAACGGTAGATCCTTATTCCTGGTGCTCATGGCTCTCTAAAACCATACACTTGTTGTCCTCTGTCTCTTACCTGTGTCGAGATAATCGAGAATCATGGAGCGTTCGTGTCGCTCCGGAACCGAAAGTCGTCGGTTCGAAACGAGAACGTCAGATCCTTATTCCTGAACGTTGAGGCACTCTAAAACTATTAGGCTGTTTTGCTCTCTGATGCCCGTGGACCAGAGAGAACGTAGAATATCGGAGCGATCGGGTCGCTCCGGAGTTCGAGCGAAAAAATTCTAAGTCCCCGTTCGTGTCGCTCCGGAGTCCGAGCGAAAAAATTCTAAGTCCCCGTTCGTGTCGCTCCGGAACCGAATGTCGACGGAAAGAAGGGACAACGGTAGATCCTTATTCCTGGTGCTCGTGGCTCTCTAAAACCATACACTTGTTGTCCTCTGTCTCTTACCTGTGTCGAGATAATCGAGAATCATGGAGCGTTCGTGTCGCTCCGGAACCGAAAGTCGTCGGTTCGAAACGAGAACGTTAGATCCTTATTCCTGATCGTTGAGGCACTCTAAAACTATTAGGCTGTTTTGCTCTCTGATGCCCGTGGACCAGAGAGAACGTAGAATATCGGAGCGATCGGGTCGCTCCGGAGTTCGAGCGAAAAAATTCTAAGTCCCCGTTCGTGTCGCTCCGGAGTCCGAGCGAAAAAATTCTAAGTCCCCGTTCGTGTCGCTCTGGAACCGAATGTCGACGGAAAGAAGGGACAACGGTAGATCCTTATTCCTGGTGCTCGTGGCTCTCTAAAACCATACACTTGTTGTCCTCTGTCTCTTACCTGTGTCGAGATAATCGAGAATCATGGAGCGTTCGTGTCGCTCCGGAACCGAAAGTCGTCGGTTCGAAACGAGAACGTTAGATCCTTATTCCTGATCGTTGAGGCACTCTGAAACTATTAGGCTGTTTTGCTCTCTGATGCCCGTGGACCAGAGAGAACGTAGAATATCGGAGCGATCGTGTCGCTCCGGAGTTCGAGCGAAAAAATTCTAAGTCTCCGTTCGTGACGCTCCGTAGCCCGAGCGAAAAGATTCTATGTCCCCGTTCGTGTCGCTCTGGAAGCGAGTGTCGACGGAACGAAGGGACAACGGTAGATCCTTATTCCTGGTGCTCATGGCTCTCTAAAACCATACACTTGTTGTCCTCTGTCTCTTACCTGTGTCGAGATAATCGAGAATCATGGAGCGTTCGTGTCGCTCCGGAACCGAAAGTCGTCGGTTCGAAACGAGAACGTCAGATCCTTATTCCTGATCGTTGAGGCACTCTAAAACTATTAGGCTGTTTTGCTCTCTGATGCCCGTGGACCGAGAGAACGTAGAATATCGGAGCGATCGTGTCGCTCCGGAGTTCGAGCGAAAAAATTCTAAGTCTCCGTTCGTGACGCTCCGTAGCCCGAGCGAAAAGATTCTATGTCCCCGTTCGTGTCGCTCCGGAAGCGAGTGTCGACGGAACGAAGGGACAACGGTAGATCCTTATTCCTGGTGCTCATGGCTCTCTAAAACCATACACTTGTTGTCCTCTGTCTCTTACCTGTGTCGAGATAATCGAGAATCATGGAGCGTTCGTGTCGCTCCGGAACCGAAAGTCGTCGGTTCGAAACGAGAACGTTAGATCCTTATTCCTGATCGTTGAGGCACTCTAAAACTATTAGGCTGTTTTGCTCTCTGATGCCCGTGGACCGAGAGAACGTAGAATATCGGAGCGATCGTGTCGCTCCGGAGTTCGAGCGAAAAAATTCTAAGTTTCCGTTCGTGACGCTCCGTAGCCCGAGCGAAAAGATTCTATGTCCCCGTTCGTGTCGGTCCGGAAGCGAGTGTCGACGGAACGAAGGGACAACGGTAGATCCTTATTCCTGGTGCTCATGGCTCTCTAAAACCATACACTTGTTGTCCTCTGTCTCTTACCTGTGTCGAGATAATCGAGAATCATGGAGCGTTCGTGTCGCTCCGGAACCGAAAGTCGTCGGTTCGAAACGAGAACGTCAGATCCTTATTCCTGATTGTTGAGGCACTCTAAAACTATTAGGCTGTTTTGCTCTCTGTTGCCCGTGGACCGAGAGAACGTAGAATATCGGAGCGATCGTGTCGCTCCGGAGTTCGAGCGAGAAAATTCTAAGTCCCCGTTCGTGTCGCTCCGGAGCCCGAGCGAAAAAATTCTAAGTCCCCGATCGTGTCGCTCCGGAACCGAATGTCGAAGGAACGAAGAGACAACGGTAGACCCTTATTCCTGGTGCTCGTGGCTCTCTAAAACCATACACTTGTTTTCCTCTGTCTCTTACCTGTGTCGAGATAATCGAGAATCATGGAGCGTTCGTGTCGCTCCGGAACCGAAAGTCGTCGGTTCGAAACGAGAACGTCAGATCCTTATTCCTGAACGTTGAGGCACTCTAAAACTATTAGGCTGTTTTGCTCTCTGATGCCCATGGACCAGAGAGAACGTAGAATATCGGAGCGATCGGGTCGCTCCGGAGTTCGAGCGAAAAAATTCTAAGTCCCCGTTCGTGTCGCTCCGGAGTCCGAGCGAAAAAATTCTAAGTCCCCGTTCGTGTCGCTCCGGAACCGAATGTCGACGGAAAGAAGGGACAACGGTAGATCCTTATTCCTGGTGCTCGTGGCTCTCTAAAACCATACACTTGTTGTCCTCTGTCTCTTACCTGTGTCGAGATAATCGAGAATCATGGAGCGTTCGTGTCGCTCCGGAACCGAAAGTCGTCGTTTCGAAACGAGAACGTTAGATCCTTATTCCTGATCGTTGAGGCACTCTAAAACTATTAGGCTGTTTTGCTCTCTGATGCCCGTGGACCGAGAGAACGTAGAATATCGGAGCGATCGTGTCGCTCCGGAGTTCGAGCGAAAAAATTCTAAGTTTCCGTTCGTGACGCTCCGTAGCCCGAGCGAAAAGATTCTATGTCCCCGTTCGTGTCGGTCCGGAAGCGAGTGTCGACGGAACGAAGGGACAACGGTAGATCCTTATTCCTGGTGCTCATGGCTCTCTAAAACCATACACTTGTTGTCCTCTGTCTCTTACCTGTGTCGAGATAATCGAGAATCATGGAGCGTTCGTGTCGCTCCGGAACCGAAAGTCGTCGGTTCGAAACGAGAACGTTAGATCCTTATTCCTGATCGTTGAGGCACTCTAAAACTATTAGGCTGTTTTGCTCTCTGATGCCCGTGGACCGAGAGAACGTAGAATATCGGAGCGATCGTGTCGCTCCGGAGTTCGAGCGAAAAAATTCTAAGTTTCCGTTCGTGACGCTCCGTAGCCCGAGCGAAAAGATTCTATGTCCCCGTTCGTGTCGGTCCGGAAGCGAGTGTCGACGGAACGAAGGGACAACGGTAGATCCTTATTCCTGGTGCTCATGGCTCTCTAAAACCATACACTTGTTGTCCTCTGTCTCTTACCTGTGTCGAGATAATCGAGAATCATGGAGCGTTCGTGTCGCTCCGGAACCGAAAGTCGTCGGTTCGAAACGAGAACGTCAGATCCTTATTCCTGATCGTTGAGGCACTCTAAAACTATTAGGCTGTTTTGCTCTCTGTTGCCCGTGGACCGAGAGAACGTAGAATATCGGAGCGATCGTGTCGCTCCGGAGTTCGAGCGAGAAAATTCTAAGTCCCCGTTCGTGTCGCTCCGGAGCCCGAGCGAAAAAATTCTAAGTCCCCGATCGTGTCGCTCCGGAACCGAATGTCGACGGAACGAAGAGACAACGGTAGATCCTTATTCCTGGTGCTCATGGCTCTCTAAAACCATACACTTGTTGTCCTCTGTCTCTTACGTGTGTCGAGATAATCGATAATCATGGAGCGTTCGTGTCGCTCCGGAACCGAAAGTCGTCGGTTCGAAACGAGAACGTCAGATCCTTATTCCTGATCGTTGAGGCACTCTAAAACTATTAGGCTGTTTTGCTCTCTGATGCCCGTGGACCGAGAGAACGTAGAATATCGGAGCGATCGTGTCGCTCCGGAGTTCGAGCGAAAAAATTCTAAGTCTCCGTTCGTGACGCTCCGTAGCCCGAGCGAAAAGATTCTATGTCCCCGATCGTGTCGCTCCGGAACCGAATGTCGACGGAAAGAAGGGACAACGGTAGATCCTTATTCCTGGTGCTCGTGGCTCTCTAAAACCATACACTTGTTGTCCTCTGTCTCTTACCTGTGTCGAGATAATCGAGAATCATGGAGCGTTCGTGTCGCTCCGGAACCTAAAGTCGTCGGTTCGAAACGAGAACGTTAGATCCTTATTCCTGATCGTTGAGGCACTCTAAAACTATTAGGCTGTTTTGCTCTCTGATGCCCGTGGACCAGAGAGAACGTAGAATATCGGAGCGATCGTGTCGCTCCGGAGTTCGAGCGAAAAAATTCTAAGTCTCCGTTCGTGACGCTCCGGAGCCCGAGCGAAAAAATTCTAAGTCCCCGATCGTGTCGCTCCGGAACCGAATGTCGACGGAACGAAGAGACAACGGTAGACCCTTATTCCTGGTGCTCGTGGCTCTCTAAAACCATACACTTGTTGTCCTCTGTCTCTTACCTGTGTCGAGATAATCGAGAATCATGGAGCGTTCGTGTCGCTCCGGAACCGAAAGTCGTCGGTTCGAAACGAGAACGTTAGATCCTTATTCCTGATCGTTGAGGCACTCTAAAACTATTAGGCTGTTTTGCTCTCTGATGCCCGTGTACCGAGAGAACGTAGAATATCGGAGCGATCGTGTCGCTCCGGAGTTCGAGCGAAAAAATTCTAAGTCTCCGTTCGTGACGCTCCGTAGCCCGAGCGAAAAGATTCTATGTCCCCGTTCGGGTCGCTCCGGAAGCGAGTGTCGACGGAACGAAGGGACAACGGTAGATCCTTATTCCTGGTGCTCATGGCTCTCTAAAACCATACACTTGTTGTCCTCTGTCTCTTACGTGTGTCGAGATAATCGAGAATCATGGAGCGTTCGTGTCGCTCCGGAACCGAAAGTCGTCGGTTCGAAACGAGAACGTCAGATCCTTATTCCTGATCGTTGAGGCACTCTAAAACTATTAGGCTGTTTTGCTCTCTGTTGCCCGTGGACCGAGAGAACGTAGAATATCGGAGCGATCGTGTCGCTCCGGAGTTCGAGCGAGAAAATTCTAAGTCCCCGTTCGTGTCGCTCCGGAGCCCGAGCGAAAAGATTCTATGTCCCCGTTCGGGTCGCTCCGGAAGCGAGTGTCGACGGAACGAAGGGACAACGGTAGATCCTTATTCCTGGTGCTCGTGGCTCTCTAAAACCATACACTTGTTGTCCTCTGTCTCTTACCTGTGTCGAGATAATCGAGAATCATGGAGCGTTCGTGTCGCTCCGGAACCTAAAGTCGTCGGTTCGAAACGAGAACGTTAGATCCTTATTCCTGATCGTTGAGGCACTCTAAAACTATTAGGCTGTTTTGCTCTCTGATGCCCGTGGACCAGAGAGAACGTAGAATATCGGAGCGATCGTGTCGCTCCGGAGTTCGAGCGAAAAAATTCTAAGTCTCCGTTCGTGACGCTCCGGAGCCCGAGCGAAAAAATTCTAAGTCCCCGATCGTGTCGCTCCGGAACCGAATGTCGACGGAACGAAGAGACAACGGTAGACCCTTATTCCTGGTGCTCGTGGCTCTCTAAAACCATACACTTGTTGTCCTCTGTCTCTTACCTGTGTCGAGATAATCGAGAATCATGGAGCGTTCGTGTCGCTCCGGAACCGAAAGTCGTCGGTTCGAAACGAGAACGTTAGATCCTTATTCCTGATCGTTGAGGCACTCTAAAACTATTAGGCTGTTTTGCTCTCTGATGCCCGTGTACCGAGAGAACGTAGAATATCGGAGCGATCGTGTCGCTCCGGAGTTCGAGCGAAAAAATTCTAAGTCTCCGTTCGTGACGCTCCGTAGCCCGAGCGAAAAGATTCTATGTCCCCGTTCGGGTCGCTCCGGAAGCGAGTGTCGACGGAACGAAGGGACAACGGTAGATCCTTATTCCTGGTGCTCATGGCTCTCTAAAACCATACACTTGTTGTCCTCTGTCTCTTACGTGTGTCGAGATAATCGAGAATCATGGAGCGTTCGTGTCGCTCCGGAACCGAAAGTCGTCGGTTCGAAACGAGAACGTCAGATCCTTATTCCTGATCGTTGAGGCACTCTAAAACTATTAGGCTGTTTTGCTCTCTGATGCCCGTGGACCGAGAGAACGTAGAATATCGGAGCGATCGTGTCGCTCCGGAGTTCGAGCGAAAAAATTCTAAGTCTCCGTTCGTGACGCTCCGTAGCCCGAGCGAAAAGATTCTATGTCCCCGTTCGTGTCGCTCCGGAAGCGAGTGTCGACGGAACGAAGGGACAACGGTAGATCCTTATTCCTGGTGCTCATGGCTCTCTAAAACCATACACTTGTTGTCCTCTGTCTCTTACCTGTGTCGAGATAATCGAGAATCATGGAGCGTTCGTGTCGCTCCGGAACCGAAAGTCGTCGGTTCGAAACGAGAACGTCAGATCCTTATTCCTGATCGTTGAGGCACTCTAAAACTATTAGGCTGTTTTGCTCTCTGATGCCCGTGGACCGAGAGAACGTAGAATAACGGAGCGATCTTGTCGCTCCGGAGTTCGAGCGAAAAAATTCTAAGTCCCCGTTCGTGTCGCTCCGGAGCCCGAGCGAAAAAATTCTAAGTCCCCGATCGTGTCGCTCCGGAACCGAATGCCGATGGAACGAAGAGACAACGGTAGATCCTTATTCCTGGTGCTCGTGGCTCTCTAAAACCATACACTTGTTGTCCTCTGTCTCTTACCTGTGTCGAGATAATCGAGAATCATGGAGCGTTCGTGTCGCTCCGGAACCGAAAGTCGTCGGTTCGAAACGAGAACGTTAGATCCTTATTCCTGATCGTTGAGGCACTCTAAAACAATTAGGCTGTTTTGCTCTCTGATGCCCGTGGACCGAGAGAACGTAGAATATCGGAGCGATCGTGTCGCTCCGGAGTGCGAGCGAAAAAATTCTAAGTCTCCGTTCGTGACGCTCCGTAGCCCGAGCGAAAAGATTCTATGTCCCCGTTCGTGTCGCTCCGGAAGCGAGTGTCGACGGAACGAAGGGACAACGGTAGATCCTTATTCCTGGTGCTCATGGCTCTCTAAAACCATACACCTGTTGTCCTCTGTCTCTTACGTGTGTCGAGATAATCGAGAATCATGGAGCGTTCGTGTCGCTCCGGAACCGAAAGTCGTCGGTTCGAAACGAGAACGTCAGATCCTTATTCCTGATCGTTGAGGCACTCTAAAACTATTAGGCTGTTTTGCTCTCTGATGCCCGTGGACCGAGAGAACGTAGAATATCGGAGCGATCGTGTCGCTCCGGAGTTCGAGCGAAAAAATTCTAAGTCTCCGTTCGTGACGCTCCGTAGCCCGAGCGAAAAGATTCTATGTCCCCGTTCGTGTCGCTCCGGAAGCGAGTGTCGACGGAACGAAGGGACAACGGTAGATCCTTATTCCTGGTGCTCATGGCTCTCTAAAACCATACACTTGTTGTCCTCTGTCTCTTACGTGTGTCGAGATAATCGAGAATCATGGAGCGTTCGTGTCGCTCCGGAACCGAAAGTCGTCGGTTCGAAACGAGAACGTCAGATCCTTATTCCTGATCGTTGAGGCACTCTAAAACTATTAGGCTGTTTTGCTCTCTGATGCCCGTGGACCGAGAGAACGTAGAATATCGGAGCGATCGTGTCGCTCCGGAGTTCGAGCGAAAAAATTCTAAGTCTCCGTTCGTGACGCTCCGTGGCCCGAGCGAAAAGATTCTATGTCCCCGTTCGTGTCGCTCCGGAAGCGAGTGTCGACGGAACGAAGGGACAACGGTAGATCCTTATTCCTGGTGCTCATGGCTCTCTAAAACCATACACTTGTTGTCCTCTGTCTCTTACCTGTGTCGAGATAATCGAGAATCATGGAGCGTTCGTGTCGCTCCGGAACCGAAAGTCGTCGGTTCGAAACGAGAACGTCAGATCCTTATTCCTGATCGTTGAGGCACTCTAAAACTATTAGGCTGTTTTGCTCTCTGATGCCCGTGGACCGAGAGAACGTAGAATAACGGAGCGATCTTGTCGCTCCGGAGTTCGAGCGAAAAAATTCTAAGTTTCCGTTCGTGACGCTCCGTAGCCCGAGCGAAAAGATTCTATGTCCCCGTTCGTGTCGGTCCGGAAGCGAGTGTCGACGGAACGAAGGGACAACGGTAGATCCTTATTCCTGGTGCTCGTGGCTCTCTAAAACCATACACTTGTTGTCCTCTGTCTCTTACCTGTGTCGAGATAATCGAGAATCATGGAGCGTTCGTGTCGCTCCGGAACCGAAAGTCGTCGGTTCGAAACGAGAACGTTAGATCCTTATTCCTGATCGTTGAGGCACTCTAAAACTATTAGGCTGTTTTGCTCTCTGATGCCCGTGGACCGAGAGAACGTAGAATATCGGAGCGATCGTGTCGCTCCGGAGTTCGAGCGAAAAAATTCTAAGTCTCCGTTCGTGACGCTCCGTAGCCCGAGCGAAAAGATTCTATGTCCCCGTTCGTGTCGCTCCGGAAGCGAGTGTCGACGGAACGAAGGGATAACGGTAGATCCTTATTCCTGGTGCTCGTGGCTCTCTAAAACCATACACTTGTTGTCCTCTGTCTCTTACCTGTGTCGAGATAATCGAGAATCATGGAGCGTTCGTGTCGCTCCGGAACCGAAAGTCGTCGGTTCGAAACGAGAACGTCAGATCCTTATTCCTGATCGTTGAGGCACTCTAAAACTATTAGGCTGTTTTGCTCTCTGATGCCCGTGGACCGAGAGAACGTAGAATATCGGAGCGATCGTGTCGCTCCGGAGTTCGAGCGAAAAAATTCTAAGTCTCCGTTCGTGACGCTCCGTAGCCCGAGCGAAAAGATTCTATGTCCCCGTTCGTGTCGCTCCGGAAGCGAGTGTCGACGGAACGAAGGGACAACGGTAGATCCTTATTCCTGGTGTTCATGGCTCTCTAAAACCATACACTTGTTGTCCTCTGTCTCTTACCTGTGTCGAGATAATCGAGAATCATGGAGCGTTCGTGTCGCTCCGGAACCGAAAGTCGTTGGTTCGAAACGAGAACGTCAGATCCTTATTCCTGATCGTTGAGGCACTCTAAAACTATTAGGCTGTTTTGCTCTCTGATGCCCGTGGACCAGAGAGAACGTAGAATATCGTAGCGATCATGTCGCTCCGGAGTTCGAGCGAAAAAATTCTAAGTCCCCGTTCGTGTCGCTCCGGAGCCCGAGCGAAAAAATTCTAAGTCCCCGATCGTGTCGCTCCGGAACCGAATGTCGACGGAACGAAGAGACAACGGTAGATCCTTATTCCTGGTGCTCGTGGCTCTCTAAAACCATACACTTGTTGTCCTCTGTCTCTTACCTGTGTCGAGATAATCGAGAATCATGGAGCGTTCGTGTCGCTCCGGAACCGAAAGTCGTCGGTTCGAAACGAGAACGTTAGATCCTTATTCCTGATCGTTGAGGCACTCTAAAACTATTAGGCTGTTTTGCTCTCTGATGCCCGTGGACCAGAGAGAACGTAGAATATCGGAGCGATCGTGTCGCTCCGGAGTTCGAGCGAAAAAATTCTAAGTCTCCGTTCGTGACGCTCCGTAGCCCGAGCGAAAAGATTCTATGTCCCCGTTCGTGTCGCTCTGGAAGCGAGTGTCGACGGAACGAAGGGACAACGGTAGATCCTTATTCCTGGTGCTCATGGCTCTCTAAAACCATACACTTGTTGTCCTCTGTCTCTTGCCTGTGTCGAGATAATCGAGAATCATGGAGCGTTCGTGTCGCTCCGGAACCGAAAGTCGTCGGTTCGAAACGAGAACGTTAGATCCTTATTCCTGATCGTTGAGGCACTCTAAAACTATTAGGCTGTTTTGCTCTCTGATGCCCGTGGACCGAGAGAACGTAGAATATCGGAGCGATCGTGTCGCTCCGGAGTGCGAGCGAAAAAATTCTAAGTCTCCGTTCGTGACGCTCCGTAGCCCGAGCGAAAAGATTCTATGTCCCCGTTCGTGTCGCTCCGGAAGCGAGTGTCGACGGAACGAAGGGACAACGGTAGATCCTTATTCCTGGTGCTCATGGCTCTCTAAAACCATACACCTGTTGTCCTCTGTCTCTTACGTGTGTCGAGATAATCGAGAATCATGGAGCGTTCGTGTCGCTCCGGAACCGAAAGTCGTCGGTTCGAAACGAGAACGTCAGATCCTTATTCCTGATCGTTGAGGCACTCTAAAACTATTAGGCTGTTTTGCTCTCTGATGCCCGTGGACCGAGAGAACGTAGAATATCGGAGCGATCGTGTCGCTCCGGAGTTCGAGCGAAAAAATTCTAAGTCTCCGTTCGTGACGCTCCGTAGCCCGAGCGAAAAGATTCTATGTCCCCGTTCGTGTCGCTCCGGAAGCGAGTGTCGACGGAACGAAGGGACAACGGTAGATCCTTATTCCTGGTGCTCATGGCTCTCTAAAACCATACACTTGTTTTCCTCTGTCTCTTACCTGTGTCGAGATAATCGAGAATCATGGAGCGTTCGTGTCGCTCCGGAACCGAAAGTCGTCGGTTCGAAACGAGAACGTTAGATCCTTATTCCTGATCGTTGAGGCACTCTAAAACTATTAGGCTGTTTTGCTCTCTGATGCCCGTGGACCGAGAGAACGTAGAATATCGGAGCGATCGTGTCGCTCCGGAGTTCGAGCGAAAAAATTCTAAGTTTCCGTTCGTGACGCTCCGTAGCCCGAGCGAAAAGATTCTATGTCCCCGATCGTGTCGCTCCGGAACCGAATGTCGAAGGAACGAAGAGACAACGGTAGACCCTTATTCCTGGTGCTCGTGGCTCTCTAAAACCATACACTTGTTTTCCTCTGTCTCTTACCTGTGTCGAGATAATCGAGAATCATGGAGCGTTCGTGTCGCTCCGGAACCGAAAGTCGTCGGTCCGAATCCAGAACGTTAGATCCTTATTCCTGATCGTTGAGGCACTCTAAAACTATTAGGCTGTTTTGCTCTCTGATGCCCGTGGACCGAGAGAACGTAGAATATCGGAGCGATGGTGTCGCTCCGGAGTTCGAGCGAAAAAATTCTAAGTCTCCGTTCGTGACGCTCCGTAGCCCGAGCGAAAAGGTTCTATGTCCCCGTTCGTGTCACTCCGGAAGCGAGTGTCGACGGAACGAAGGGACAACGGTAGATCCTTATTCCTGGTGCTCATGGCTCTCTAAAACCATACACTTGTTGTCCTCTGTCTCTTACCTGTGTCGAGATAATCGAGAATCATGGAGCGTTCGTGTCGCTCCGGAACCGAAAGTCGTCGGTTCGAAACGAGAACGTCAGATCCTTATTCCTGATCGTTGAGGCACTCTAAAACTATTAGGCTGTTTTGCTCTCTGATGCCCGTGGACCGAGAGAACGTAGAATAACGGAGCGATCTTGTCGCTCCGGAGTTCGAGCGAAAAAATTCTAAGTCCCCGTTCGTGACGCTCCGTAGCCCGAGCGAAAAGATTCTATGTCCCCGTTCGTGTCGGTCCGGAAGCGAGTGTCGACGGAACGAAGGGACAACGGTAGATCCTTATTCCTGGTGCTCATGGCTCTCTAAAACCATACACTTGTTGTCCTCTGTCTCTTACCTGTGTCGAGATAATCGAGAATCATGGAGCGTTCGTGTCGCTCCGGAACCGAAAGTCGTCTGTTCGAAACGAGAACGTCAGATCCTTATTCCTGATCGTTGAGGCACTCTAAAACTATTAGGCTGTTTTGCTCTCTGATGCCCGTGGACCGAGAGGACGTAGAATATCGGAGCGATCGTGTCGCTCCGGAGTTCGAGCGAAAAAATTCTAAGTCCCCGTTCGTGTCGCACCGGAGCCCGAGCGAAAGAATTCTAAGTCCCCGTTCGTGTCGCTCCGGAGCCGAATGTCGACGGAACGAAGGGACAACGGTAGATCCTTATTCCTGGTGCACGTGGCTCTCTAAAACCATACACTTGATGTCCTCTGTCTCTTACCTGTGTCGAGATAATCGAGAATCATGGAGCGTTCGTGTCGCTCCGGAACCGAAAGTCGTCGGTTCGAAACGAGAACGTTAGATCCTTATTCCTGATCGCTGAGGCACTCTAAAACTATTGGGCTGTTTTGCTCTCTGATGCCCGTGGACCGAGAGAACGTAGGATATCGGAGCGATCGTGTCGCTCCGGAGCCCGAGCGAAAAAATTCTAAGTCCCCGTTCGTGTCGCTCCGGAACCGAATGTCGACGGAACGAAGGGACAACGGTAGATCCTTATTCCTGGTGCTCGTGGCTCTCTAAAACCATACACTTGTTGTCCTCTGTCTCTTACCTGTGTCGAGACAATCGAGAATCATGGAGCGTTCGTGTCGCTCCGGAACCGAAAGTCGTCGGTTCGAAACGAGAAGGTTAGATCCTTATTCCTGATCGTTGAGGCACTCTAAAACTATTAGGCTGTTTTGCTCTCTGATGCCCGTGGACCGAGAGAACGTAGAATATCGGAGCGATCGTGTCGCTCCGGAGTTCGAGCGAAAAAATTGTAAGTCTCCGTTCGTGACGCTCCGTAGCCCGAGCGAAAAGATTCTATGTCCCCGTTCGTGTCGCTCCGGAAGCGAGTGTCGACGGAACGAAGGGACAACGGTAGATCCTTATTCCTGGTGCTCATGGCTCTCTAAAACCATACACTTGTTGTCCTCTGTCTCATAGCTGTGTCGAGATAATCGAGAATCATGGAGCGTTCGTGTCGCTCCGGAACCGAAAGTCGTCGGTTCGAAACGAGAACGTCAGATCCTTATTCCTGATCGTTGAGGCACTCTAAAACTATTAGGCTGTTTTGCTCTCTGATGCCCGTGGACCGAGAGAACGTAGAATATCGGAGCGATCGTGTCGCTCCGGAGTTCGAGCGAAAAAATTGTAAGTCTCCGTTCGTGACGCTCCGTAGCCCGAGCGAAAAGATTCTATGTCCCCGTTCGTGTCGCTCCGGAAGCGAGTGTCGACGGAACGAAGGGACAACGGTAGATCCTTATTCCTGGTGCTCATGGCTCTCTAAAACCATACACTTGTTGTCCTCTGTCTCTTACCTGTGTCGAGATAATCGAGAATCATGGAGCGTTCGTGTCGCTCCGGAACCGAAAGTCGTCGGTTCGAAACGAGAACGTCAGATCCTTATTCCTGATCGTTGAGGCGCTCTAAAACTATTAGGCTGTTTTGCTCTCTGATGCCCGTGGACCGAGAGAACGTAGAATATCGGAGCGATCGTGTCGCTCCGGAGTTCGAGCGAGAAAATTCTAAGTCCCCGTTCGTGTCGCTCCGGAACCGAATGTCGACGGAACGAAGGGACAACGGTAGATCCTTATTCCTGGTGCTCGTGGCTCTCTAAAACCATACACTTGTTGTCCTCTGTCTCTTACCTGTGTCGAGATAATCGAGAATCATGGAGCGTTCGTGTCGCTCCGGAACCGAAAGTCGTCGGTTCGAAACGAGAACGTTAGATCCTTAATTCTTATCGTTCAGGCACTCTAAAACTATTAGGCTGTTTTGCTCTCTGATGCCCGTGGACCGAGAGAACGTAGAATATCGGAGCGATCGTGTCGCTCCGGAGTTCGAGCGAAAAAATTCTAAGTCCCCGTTCGTGTCGCTCCGGAGCACGAGCGAAAAAATTCTAAGTCCCCGATCGTGTCGCTCCGGAACCGAATGTCGACGGAACGAAGAGACAACGGTAGACCCTTATTCCTGGTGCTCGTGGCTCTCTAAAACCATACACTTGTTGTCCTCTGTCTCTTACCTGTGTCGAGATAATCGAGAATCATGGGGCGTTCGTGTCGCTCCGGAACCGAAAGTCGTCGGTTCGAAACGAGAACGTTAGATCCTTATTCCTGATCGTTGAGGCACTCTAAAACTATTAGGCTGTTTTGCTCTCTGATGCCCGTGGACCGAGAGAACGTAGAATATCGGAGCGATCGTGTCGCTCCGGAGTTCGAGCGAGAAAATTCTAAGTCCCCGTTCGTGTCGCTCCGGAGCCCGAGCGAAAAAATTCTAAGTCCCCGATCGTGTCGCTCCGGAACCGAATGTCGACGGAACGAAGAGACAACGGTAGACCCTTATTCCTGGTGCTCGTGGCTCTCTAAAACCATACACTTGTTGTCCTCTGCCTCTTACCTGTGTCGAGATAATCGAGAATCATGGAGCGTTCGTGTCGCTCCGGAACCGAAAGTCGTCGGTTCGAAACGAGAACGTTAGATCCTTATTCCTGATCGTTGAGGCACTCTAAAACTATTAGGCTGTTTTGCTCTCTGATGCCCGTGGACCGAGAGAACGTAGAATATCGGAGCGATCGTGTCGCTCCGGAGTTCGAGCGAAAAAATTGTAAGTCTCCGTTCGTGACGCTCCGTAGCCCGAGCGAAAAGATTCTATGTCCCCGTTCGTGTCGCTCCGGAAGCGAGTGTCGACGGAACGAAGGGACAACGGTAGATCCTTATTCCTGATGCTCATGGCTCTCTAAAACCATACACTTGTTGTCCTCTGCCTCTTACCTGTGTCGAGATAATCGAGAATCATGGAGCGATCGTGTCGCTCCGGAGTTCGGGCGGAAAAATTCTAAGTCCCCGTTCGTGTCGCTCCGGAGACCGAGCGAAAAAATTCTAAGTCCCCGTTCGTGTCGCTCCGGAACCGAATGTCGACGGAACGAAGGGACAACGGTAGATCCTTATTCCTGGTGCTCGTGGCTCTCTAAAACCATACACTTGTTGTCCTCTGTCTCTTACCTGTGTCGAGATAATCGAGAATCATGGAGCGTTCGTGTCGCTCCGGAACCGAAAGTCGTCGGTTCGAAACGAGAACGTTAGATCCTTATTCCTGATCGCTGAGGCACTCTAAAACTATTAGGCTGTTTTGCTCTCTGATGCCCGTGGACCGAGAGAGCGTAGAATATCGGAGCGATCGTGTCGCTCCGGAGTTCGAGCGAAAAAGTTCTAAATCGCCGTTCGTGTCGCCCCGGTACCGAATGTCGAAGGAACGAAGGGACAACGGTAGATCCTTATTCCTGGTGCTCGTGGCTCTCTAAAACCATACACTTGTTGTCCTCTGTCTCTTACCTGTGTCGAGATAATCGAGAATCATGGAGCGTTCGTGTCGCTCCGGAACCGAAAGTCGTCGGTTCGAAACGAGAACGTTAGATCCTTAATTCTTATCGTTCAGGCACTCTAAAACTATTAGGCTGTTTTGCTCTCTGATGCCCGTGGACCGAGAGAACGTAGAATATCGGAGCGATCGTGTCGCTCCGGAGTTCGAGCGAAAAAATTCTAAGTCCCCGTTCGTGTCGCTCCGGAGCACGAGCGAAAAAATTCTAAGTCCCCGATCGTGTCGCTCCGGAACCGAATGTCGACGGAACGAAGAGACAACGGTAGACCCTTATTCCTGGTGCTCGTGGCTCTCTAAAACCATACACTTGTTGTCCTCTGTCTCTTACCTGTGTCGAGATAATCGAGAATCATGGGGCGTTCGTGTCGCTCCGGAACCGAAAGTCGTCGGTTCGAAACGAGAACGTTAGATCCTTATTCCTGATCGTTGAGGCACTCTAAAACTATTAGGCTGTTTTGCTCTCTGATGCCCGTGGACCGAGAGAACGTAGAATATCGGAGCGATCGTGTCGCTCCGGAGTTCGAGCGAAAAAATTCTAAGTCTCCGTTCGTGACGCTCCGTAGCCCGAGCGAAAAGATTCTATGTCCCCGTTCGTGTCGCTCCGGAAGCGAGTGTCGACGGAACGAAGGGACAACGGTAGATCCTTATTCCTGGTGCTCATGGCTCTCTAAAACCATACACTTGTTGTCCTCTGTCTCTTACCTGTGTCGAGATAATCGAGAATCATGGAGCGTTCGTGTCGCTCCGGAACCGAAAGTCGTCGGTTCGAAACGAGAACGTCAGATCCTTATTCCTGATCGTTGAGGCACTCTAAAACTATTAGGCTGTTTTGCTCTCTGATGCCCGTGGACCAGAGAGAACGTAGAATATCGGAGCGATCGTGTCGCTCCGGAGTTCGAGCGAAAAAATTCAAAGTCCCCGTTTGTGTCGCTCCGGAGACCGAGCGAAAAAATTCTAAATCCCCGTTCGTGTCACTCCGGAGCCTGAGCGAAATAATTCTAAGTCCCCGTTCGTGTCGCTCCGGAACCGAATGTCGACGGAACGAAGAGACAACGGTAGACCCTTATTCCTGGTGCTCGTGGCTCTCTAAAACCATACACTTGTTGTCCTCTGTCTCTTACCTGTGTCGAGATAATCGAGAATCATGGGGCGTTCGTGTCGCTCCGGAACCGAAAGTCGTCGGTTCGAAACGAGAACGTTAGATCCTTATTCCTGATCGTTGAGGCACTCTAAAACTATTAGGCTGTTTTGCTCTCTGATGCCCGTGGACCGAGAGAACGTAGAATATCGGAGCGATCGTGTCGCTCCGGAGTTCGAGCGAAAAAATTCTAAGTCTCCGTTCGTGACGCTCCGTAGCCCGAGCGAAAAGATTCTATGTCCCCGTTCGTGTCGCTCCGGAAGCGAGTGTCGACGGAACGAAGGGACAACGGTAGATCCTTATTCCTGGTGCTCATGGCTCTCTAAAACCATACACTTGTTGTCCTCTGTCTCTTACCTGTGTCGGGATAATCGAGAATCATGGAGCGTTCGTGTCGCTCCGGAACCGAAAGTCGTCGGTTCGAAACGAGAACGTCAGATCCTTATTCCTGATCGTTGAGGCACTCTAAAACAATTAGGCTGTTTTGCTCTCTGATGCCCGTGGACCAGAGAGAACGTAGAATATCGGAGCGATCGTGTCGCTCCGGAGTTCGAGCGAAAAAATTCAAAGTCCCCGTTTGTGTCGCTCCGGAGACCGAGCGAAAAAATTCTAAATCCCCGTTCGTGTCACTCCGGAGCCTGAGCGAAATAATTCTAAGTCCCCGTTCGTGTCGCTCCGGAACCGAATGTCGACGGAAAGAAGGGACAACGGTAGATCCTTATTCCTGGTGCTCGTGGCTCTCTAAAACCATACACTTGTTGTCCTCTGTCTCATAGCTGTGTCGAGATAATCGAGAATCATGGAGCGTTCGTGTCGCTCCGGAACCGAAAGTCGTCGGTTCGAAACGAGAACGTCAGATCCTTATTCCTGATCGTTGAGGCACTCTAAAACTATTAGGCTGTTTTGCTCTCTGATGCCCGTGGACCGAGAGAACGTAGAATATCGGAGCGATCGTGTCGCTCCGGAGTTCGAGCGAAAAAATTGTAAGTCTCCGTTCGTGACGCTCCGTAGCCCGAGCGAAAAGATTCTATGTCCCCGTTCGTGTCGCTCCGGAAGCGAGTGTCGACGGAACGAAGGGACAACGGTAGATCCTTATTCCTGGTGCTCATGGCTCTCTAAAACCATACACTTGTTGTCCTCTGTCTCTTACCTGTGTCGAGATAATCGAGAATCATGGAGCGTTCGTGTCGCTCCGGAACCGAAAGTCGTCGGTTCGAAACGAGAACGTCAGATCCTTATTCCTGATCGTTGAGGCGCTCTAAAACTATTAGGCTGTTTTGCTCTCTGATGCCCGTGGACCGAGAGAACGTAGAATATCGGAGCGATCGTGTCGCTCCGGAGTTCGAGCGAGAAAATTCTAAGTCCCCGTTCGTGTCGCTCCGGAACCGAATGTCGACGGAACGAAGGGACAACGGTAGATCCTTATTCCTGGTGCTCGTGGCTCTCTAAAACCATACACTTGTTGTCCTCTGTCTCTTACCTGTGTCGAGATAATCGAGAATCATGGAGCGTTCGTGTCGCTCCGGAACCGAAAGTCGTCGGTTCGAAACGAGAACGTTAGATCCTTAATTCTTATCGTTCAGGCACTCTAAAACTATTAGGCTGTTTTGCTCTCTGATGCCCGTGGACCGAGAGAACGTAGAATATCGGAGCGATCGTGTCGCTCCGGAGTTCGAGCGAAAAAATTCTAAGTCCCCGTTCGTGTCGCTCCGGAGCACGAGCGAAAAAATTCTAAGTCCCCGATCGTGTCGCTCCGGAACCGAATGTCGACGGAACGAAGAGACAACGGTAGACCCTTATTCCTGGTGCTCGTGGCTCTCTAAAACCATACACTTGTTGTCCTCTGTCTCTTACCTGTGTCGAGATAATCGAGAATCATGGGGCGTTCGTGTCGCTCCGGAACCGAAAGTCGTCGGTTCGAAACGAGAACGTTAGATCCTTATTCCTGATCGTTGAGGCACTCTAAAACTATTAGGCTGTTTTGCTCTCTGATGCCCGTGGACCGAGAGAACGTAGAATATCGGAGCGATCGTGTCGCTCCGGAGTTCGAGCGAGAAAATTCTAAGTCCCCGTTCGTGTCGCTCCGGAGCCCGAGCGAAAAAATTCTAAGTCCCCGATCGTGTCGCTCCGGAACCGAATGTCGACGGAACGAAGAGACAACGGTAGACCCTTATTCCTGGTGCTCGTGGCTCTCTAAAACCATACACTTGTTGTCCTCTGCCTCTTACCTGTGTCGAGATAATCGAGAATCATGGAGCGTTCGTGTCGGTCCGGAACCGAAAGTCGTCGGTTCGAAACGAGAACGTTAGATCCTTATTCCTGATCGTTGAGGCACTCTAAAACTATTAGGCTGTTTTGCTCTCTGATGCCCGTGGACCGAGAGAACGTAGAATATCGGAGCGATCGTGTCGCTCCGGAGTTCGAGCGAAAAAATTGTAAGTCTCCGTTCGTGACGCTCCGTAGCCCGAGCGAAAAGATTCTATGTCCCCGTTCGTGTCGCTCCGGAAGCGAGTGTCGACGGAACGAAGGGACAACGGTAGATCCTTATTCCTGGTGCTCATGGCTCTCTAAAACCATACACTTGTTGTCCTCTGCCTCTTACCTGTGTCGAGATAATCGAGAATCATGGAGCGATCGTGTCGCTCCGGAGTTCGGGCGGAAAAATTCTAAGTCCCCGTTCGTGTCGCTCCGGAGACCGAGCGAAAAAATTCTAAGTCCCCGTTCGTGTCGCTCCGGAACCGAATGTCGACGGAACGAAGGGACAACGGTAGATCCTTATTCCTGGTGCTCGTGGCTCTCTAAAACCATACACTTGTTGTCCTCTGTCTCTTACCTGTGTCGAGATAATCGAGAATCATGGAGCGTTCGTGTCGCTCCGGAACCGAAAGTCGTCGGTTCGAAACGAGAACGTTAGATCCTTATTCCTGATCGCTGAGGCACTCCAAAACTATTAGGCTGTTTTGCTCTCTGATGCCCGTGGACCGAGAGAGCGTAGAATATCGGAGCGATCGTGTCGCTCCGGAGTTCGAGCGAAAAAGTTCTAAATCGCCGTTCGTGTCGCCCCGGTACCGAATGTCGAAGGAACGAAGGGACAACGGTAGATCCTTATTCCTGGTGCTCGTGGCTCTCTAAAACCATACACTTGTTGTCCTCTGTCTCTTACCTGTGTCGAGATAATCGAGAATCATGGAGCGTTCGTGTCGCTCCGGAACCGAAAGTCGTCGGTTCGAAACGAGAACGTTAGATCCTTAATTCTTATCGTTCAGGCACTCTAAAACTATTAGGCTGTTTTGCTCTCTGATGCCCGTGGACCGAGAGAACGTAGAATATCGGAGCGATCGTGTCGCTCCGGAGTTCGAGCGAAAAAATTCTAAGTCCCCGTTCGTGTCGCTCCGGAGCACGAGCGAAAAAATTCTAAGTCCCCGATCGTGTCGCTCCGGAACCGAATGTCGACGGAACGAAGAGACAACGGCAGACCCTTATTCCTGGTGCTCGTGGCTCTCTAAAACCATACACTTGTTGTCCTCTGTCTCTTACCTGTGTCGAGATAATCGAGAATCATGGGGCGTTCGTGTCGCTCCGGAACCGAAAGTCGTCGGTTCGAAACGAGAACGTTAGATCCTTATTCCTGATCGTTGAGGCACTCTAAAACTATTAGGCTGTTTTGCTCTCTGATGCCCGTGGACCGAGAGAACGTAGAATATCGGAGCGATCGTGTCGCTCCGGAGTTCGAGCGAAAAAATTCTAAGTCTCCGTTCGTGACGCTCCGTAGCCCGAGCGAAAAGATTCTATGTCCCCGTTCGTGTCGCTCCGGAAGCGAGTGTCGACGGAACGAAGGGACAACGGTAGATCCTTATTCCTGGTGCTCATGGCTCTCTAAAACCATACACTTGTTGTCCTCTGTCTCTTACCTGTGTCGAGATAATCGAGAATCATGGAGCGTTCGTGTCGCTCCGGAACCGAAAGTCGTCGGTTCGAAACGAGAACGTCAGATCCTTATTCCTGATCGTTGAGGCACTCTAAAACTATTAGGCTGTTTTGCTCTCTGATGCCCGTGGACCAGAGAGAACGTAGAATATCGGAGCGATCGTGTCGCTCCGGAGTTCGAGCGAAAAAATTCAAAGTCCCCGTTTGTGTCGCTCCGGAGACCGAGCGAAAAAATTCTAAATCCCCGTTCGTGTCACTCCGGTACCGAATGTCGAAGGAACGAAGGGACAACGGTAGATCCTTATTCCTGGTGCTCGTGGCTCTCTAAAACCATACACTTGTTGTCCTCTGTCTCTTACCTGTGTCGAGATAATCGAGAATCATGGAGCGTTCGTGTCGCTCCGGAACCGAAAGTCGCCGGTTCGAAACGAGAACGTTAGATCCTTAATTCCTACCGTTGAGGCACTCTAAAACTATTAGGCTGTTTTGCTCTCTGATGCCCGTGGACCGAGAGAACGTAGAATATCGGAGCGATCGTGTCGCTCCGGAGTTCGAGCGAAAAAATTCTAAGTCTCCTTTCGTGACGCTCCGTAGCCCGAGCGAAAAGATTCTATGTCCCCGTTCGTGTCGCTCCGGAAGCGAGTGTCGACGGAACGAAGGGACAACGGTAGATCCTTATTCCTGGTGCTCATGGCTCTCTAAAACCATACACTTGTTGTCCTCTGTCTCTTACCTGTGTCGAGATAATCGAGAATCATGGAGCGTTCGTGTCGCTCCGGAACCGAAAGTCGTCGGTTCGAAACGAGAACGTTAGATCCTTATTCCTGATCGCTGAGGCACTCCAAAACTATTAGGCTGTTTTGCTCTCTGATGCCCGTGGACCGAGAGAACGTAGAATATCGGAGCGATCGTGTCGCTCCGGAGTTCGAGCGAAAAAATTCTAAGTCTCCGTTCGTGACGCTCCGTAGCCCGAGCGAAAAGATTCTATGTCCCCGTTCGTGTCGCTCCGGAAGCGAGTGTCGACGGAACGAAGGGACAACGGTAGATCCTTATTCCTGGTGCTCATGGCTCTCTAAAACCATACACTTGTTGTCCTCTGTCTCTTACCTGTGTCGAGATAATCGAGAATCATGGAGCGTTCGTGTCGCTCCGGAACCGAAAGTCGTCGGTTCGAAACGAGAACGTCAGATCCTTATTCCTGATCGTTGAGGCACTCTAAAACTATTAGGCTGTTTTGCTCTCTGATGCCCGTGGACCAGAGAGAACGTAGAATATCGGAGCGATCGTGTCGCTCCGGAGTTCGAGCGAAAAAATTCAAAGTCCCCGTTTGTGTCGCTCCGGAGACCGAGCGAAAAAATTCTAAATCCCCGTTCGTGTCACTCCGGTACCGAATGTCGAAGGAACGAAGGGACAACGGTAGATCCTTATTCCTGGTGCTCGTGGCTCTCTAAAACCATACACTTGTTGTCCTCTGTCTCTTACCTGTGTCGAGATAATCGAGAATCATGGAGCGTTCGTGTCGCTCCGGAACCGAAAGTCGCCGGTTCGAAACGAGAACGTTAGATCCTTAATTCCTAAGGTTGAGGCACTCTAAAACTATTAGGCTTTTTTGCTCTCTGATGCCCGTGGACCGAGAGAACGTAGAATATCGGAGCGATCGTGTCGCTCCGGAGTTCGAGCGAAAAAATTCCAAGTCCCCGTTCGTGTCGCTCCGGAACCGAATGCCGACGGAACGAAGGGACAACGGTAGATCCTTATTCCTGGTGCTCGTGGCTCTCTAAAACCATACACTTGTTGTCCTCTGTCTCTTACCTGTGTCGAGATAATCGAGAATCATGGAGCGTTCGTGTCGCTCCGGAACCGAAAGTCGTCGGTTCGAAACGAGAACGTTAGATCCTTAATTCTTATCGTTCAGGCACTCTAAAACTATTAGGCTGTTTTTCTCTCTGATGCCCGTGGACCGAGAGAACGTAGAATATCGGAGCGATCGTGTCGCTCCGGAGTTCGAGCGAAAAAATTCGAAGTCCCCGTTCGTGTCGCTCCGGAGCCCGAGCGAAAAAATTCTACGTCCCCGTTCGTGTCGCTCCGGAGCCTGAGCGAAATAATTCTAAGTCCCCGTTCGTGTCGCTCCGGAACCGAATGTCGACGGAAAGAAGGGACAACGGTAGATCCTTATTCCTGGTGCTCGTGGCTCTCTAAAACCATACACTTGTTGTCCTCTGTCTCTTACCTGTGTCGAGATAATCGAGAATCATGGAGCGTTCGTGTCGCTCCGGAACCGAAAGTCGTCGGTTCGAAACGAGAACGTTAGATCCTTAATTCTTATCGTTCAGGCACTCTAAAACTATTAGGCTGTTTTGCTCTCTGATGCCCGTGGACCGAGAGAACGTAGAATATCGGAGCGATCGTGTCGCTCCGGAGTTCGAGCGAAAAAATTCTAAGTCTCCGTTCGTGACGCTCCGTAGCCCGAGCGAAAAGATTCTATGTCCCCGTTCGTGTCGCTCCGGAAGCGAGTGTCGACGGAACGAAGGGACAACGGTAGATCCTTATTCCTGGTGCTCATGGCTCTCTAAAACCATACACTTGTTGTCCTCTGTCTCTTACCTGTGTCGAGATAATCGAGAATCATGGAGCGTTCGTGTCGCTCCGGAACCGAAAGTCGTCGGTTCGAAACGAGAACGTCAGATCCTTATTCCTGATCGTTGAGGCACTCTAAAACTATTAGGCTGTTTTGCTCTCTGATGCCCGTGGACCAGAGAGAACGTAGAATATCGGAGCGATCGTGTCGCTCCGGAGTTCGAGCGAAAAAATTCTAAGTCCCCGTTTGTGTCGCTCCGGAGACCGAGCGAAAAAATTCTAAATCCCCGTTCGTGTCACTCCGGTACCGAATGTCGAAGGAACGAAGGGACAACGGTAGATCCTTATTCCTGGTGCTCGTGGCTCTCTAAAACCATACACTTGTTGTCCTCTGTCTCTTACCTGTGTCGAGATAATCGAGAATCATGGAGCGTTCGTGTCGCTCCGGAACCGAAAGTCGTCGGTTCGAAACGAGAACGATAGATCCTTAATTCCTACCGTTGAGGCACTCTAAAACTATTAGGCTGTTTTGCTCTCTGATGCCCGTGGACCGAGAGAACGTAGAATATCGGAGCGATCGTGTCGCTCCGGAGTTCGAGCGAAAAAATTCCAAGTCCCCGTTCGTGTCGCTCCGGAACCGAATGCCGACGGAACGAAGGGACAACGGTAGATCCTTATTCCTGGTGCTCGTGGCTCTCTAAAACCATACACTTGTTGTCCTCTGTCTCTTACCTGTGTCGAGATAATCGAGAATCATGGAGCGTTCGTGTCGCTCCGGAACCGAAAGTCGTCGGTTCGAAACGAGAACGTCAGATCCTTATTCCTGATCGTTGAGGCACTCTAAAACTATTAGGCTGTTTTGCTCTCTGATGCCCGTGGACCGAGAGAACGTAGAATATCGGAGCGATCGTGTCGCTCCGGAGTTCGAGCGAGAAAATTCTAAGTCCCCGTTCGTGTCGCTCCGGAGCCCGAGCGAAAAAATTCTAAGTCCCCGATCGTGTCGCTCCGGAACCGAATGTCGACGGAACGAAGAGACAAGGGTAGACCCTTATTCCTGGTGCTCGTGGCTCTCTAAAACCATACACTTGTTGTCCTCTGTCTCTTACCTGTGTCGAGATAATCGAGAATCATGGGGCGTTCGTGTCGCTCCGGAACCGAAAGTCGTCGGTTCGAAACGAGAACGTTAGATCCTTATTCCTGATCGTTGAGGCACTCTAAAACTATTAGGCTGTTTTGCTCTCTGATGCCCGTGGACCGAGAGAACGTAGAATATCGGAGCGATCGTGTCGCTCCGGAGTTCGAGCGAAAAAATTCTAAGTCTCCGTTCGTGTCGCTCCGGAGCCCGAGCGAAAAAATTCTAAGTCCCCGATCGTGTCGCTCCGGAACCGAATGTCGACGGAAAGAAGGGACAACGGTAGATCCTTATTCCTGGTGCTCGTGGCTCTCTAAAACCATACACTTGTTGTCCTCTGTCTCATAGCTGTGTCGAGATAATCGAGAATCATGGAGCGTTCGTGTCGCTCCGGAACCGAAAGTCGTCGGTTCGAAACGAGAACGTCAGATCCTTATTCCTGATCGTTGAGGCACTCTAAAACTATTAGGCTGTTTTGCTCTCTGATGCCCGTGGACCGAGAGAACGTAGAATATCGGAGCGATCGTGTCGCTCCGGAGTTCGAGCGAAAAAATTGTAAGTCTCCGTTCGTGACGCTCCGTAGCCCGAGCGAAAAGATTCTATGTCCCCGTTCGTGTCGCTCCGGAAGCGAGTGTCGACGGAACGAAGGGACAACGGTAGATCCTTATTCCTGGTGCTCATGGCTCTCTAAAACCATACACTTGTTGTCCTCTGTCTCTTACCTGTGTCGAGATAATCGAGAATCATGGAGCGTTCGTGTCGCTCCGGAACCGAAAGTCGTCGGTTCGAAACGAGAACGTCAGATCCTTATTCCTGATCGTTGAGGCACTCTAAAACTATTAGGCTGTTTTGCTCTCTGGTGCCCGTGGACCGAGAGAACGTAGAATATCGGAGCGATCGTGTCGCTCCGGAGTTCGAGCGAGAAAATTCTAAGTCCCCGTTCGTGTCGCTCCGGAGCCCGAGCGAAAAAATTCTAAGTCCCCGATCGTGTCGCTCCGGAACCGAATGTCGACGGAACGAAGAGACAACGGTAGACCCTTATTCCTGGTGCTCGTGGCTCTCTAAAACCATACACTTGTTGTCCTCTGTCTCTTACCTGTGTCGAGATAATCGAGTATCATGGAGCGTTCGTGTCGCTCCGGAACCGAAAGTCGTCGGTTCGAAACGAGAACATTAGATCCTTATTCCTGATCGTTGAGGCACTCTAAAACTATTAGGCTGTTTTGCTCTCTGATGCCCGTGGACCGAGAGAACGTAGAATATCGGAGCGATCGTGTCGCTCCGGAGTTCGAGCGAAAAAATTGTAAGTCTCCGTTCGTGACGCTCCGTAGCCCGAGCGAAAAGATTCTATGTCCCCGTTCGTGTCGCTCCGGAAGCGAGTGTCGACGGAACGAAGGGACAACGGTAGATCCTTATTCCTGGTGCTCATGGCTCTCTAAAACCATACACTTGTTGTCCTCTGTCTCTTACCTGTGTCGAGATAATCGAGAATCATGGAGCGTTCGTGTCGCTCCGGAACCGAAAGTCGTCGGTTCGAAACGAGAACGTTAGATCCTTAATTCCTACCGTTGAGGCACTCTAAAACTATTAGGCTGTTTTGCTCTCTGATGCCCGTGGACCGAGAGAACGTAGAATATCGGAGCGATCGTGTCGCTCCGGAGTTCGAGCGAAAAAATTCCAAGTCCCCGTTCGTGTCGCTCCGGAACCGAATGCCGACGGAACGAAGGGACAACGGTAGATCCTTATTCCTGGTGCTCGTGGCTCTCTAAAACCATACACTTGTTGTCCTCTGTCTCTTACCTGTGTCGAGATAATCGAGAATCATGGAGCGTTCGTGTCGCTCCGGAACCGAAAGTCGTCGGTTCGAAACGAGAACGTCAGATCCTTATTCCTGATCGTTGAGGCACTCTAAAACTATTAGGCTGTTTTGCTCTCTGATGCCCGTGGACCAGAGAGAACGTAGAATATCGGAGCGATCGTGTCGCTCCGGAGTTCGAGCGAAAAAATTCTAAGTCTCCGTTCGTGTCGCTCCGTAGCCCGAGCGAAAAGATTCTATGTCCCCGTTCGTGTCGCTCCGGAAGCGAGTGTCGACGGAACGAAGGGACAACGGTAGATCCTTATTCCTGGTGCTCATGGCTCTCTAAAACCATACACTTGTTGTCCTCTGTCTCTTACCTGTGTCGAGATAATCGAGAATCATGGAGCGTTCGTGTCGCTCCGGAACCGAAAGTCGTCGGTTCGAAACGAGAACGTCAGATCCTTATTCCTGATCGTTGAGGCACTCTAAAACTATTAGGCTGTTTTGCTCTCTGATGCCCGTGGACCAGAGAGAACGTAGAATATCGGAGCGATCGTGTCGCTCCGGAGTTCGAGCGAAAAAATTCTAAGTCCCCGTTTGTGTCGCTCCGGAGACCGAGCGAAAAAATTCTAAATCCCCGTTCGTGTCACTCCGGTACCGAATGTCGAAGGAACGAAGGGACAACGGTAGATCCTTATTCCTGGTGCTCGTGGCTCTCTAAAACCATACACTTGTTGTCCTCTGTCTCTTACCTGTGTCGAGATAATCGAGAATCATGGAGCGTTCGTGTCGCTCCGGAACCGAAAGTCGTCGGTTCGAAACGAGAACGTTAGATCCTTAATTCCTACCGTTGAGGCACTCTAAAACTATTAGGCTGTTTTGCTCTCTGATGCCCGTGGACCGAGAGAACGTAGAATATCGGAGCGATCGTGTCGCTCCGGAGTTCGAGCGAAAAAATTCCAAGTCCCCGTTCGTGTCGCTCCGGAACCGAATGCCGACGGAACGAAGGGACAACGGTAGATCCTTATTCCTGGTGCTCGTGGCTCTCTAAAACCATACACTTGTTGTCCTCTGTCTCTTACCTGTGTCGAGATAATCGAGAATCATGGAGCGTTCGTGTCGCTCCGGAACCGAAAGTCGTCGGTTCGAAACGAGAACGTCAGATCCTTATTCCTGATCGTTGAGGCACTCTAAAACTATTAGGCTGTTTTGCTCTCTGATGCCCGTGGACCGAGAGAACGTAGAATATCGGAGCGATCGTGTCGCTCCGGAGTTCGAGCGAGAAAATTCTAAGTCCCCGTTCGTGTCGCTCCGGAGCCCGAGCGAAAAAATTCTAAGTCCCCGATCGTGTCGCTCCGGAACCGAATGTCGACGGAACGAAGAGACAAGGGTAGACCCTTATTCCTGGTGCTCGTGGCTCTCTAAAACCATACACTTGTTGTCCTCTGTCTCTTACCTGTGTCGAGATAATCGAGAATCATGGGGCGTTCGTGTCGCTCCGGAACCGAAAGTCGTCGGTTCGAAACGAGAACGTTAGATCCTTATTCCTGATCGTTGAGGCACTCTAAAACTATTAGGCTGTTTTGCTCTCTGATGCCCGTGGACCGAGAGAACGTAGAATATCGGAGCGATCGTGTCGCTCCGGAGTTCGAGCGAAAAAATTCTAAGTCTCCGTTCGTGACGCTCCGTAGCCCGAGCGAAAAGATTCTATGTCCCCGTTCGTGTCGCTCCGGAAGCGAGTGTCGACGGAACGAAGGGACAACGGTAGATCCTTATTCCTGGTGCTCATGGCTCTCTAAAACCATACACTTGTTGTCCTCTGTCTCTTACCTGTGTCGAGATAATCGAGAATCATGGAGCGTTCGTGTCGCTCCGGAACCGAAAGTCGTCGGTTCGAAACGAGAACGTCAGATCCTTATTCCTGATCGTTGAGGCACTCTAAAACTATTAGGCTGTTTTGCTCTCTGATGCCCGTGGACCAGAGAGAACGTAGAATATCGGAGCGATCGTGTCGCTCCGGAGTTCGAGCGAAAAAATTCCAAGTCCCCGTTTGTGTCGCTCCGGAGACCGAGCGAAAAAATTCTAAATCCCCGTTCGTGTCACTCCGGTACCGAATGTCGAAGGAACGAAGGGACAACGGTAGATCCTTATTCCTGGTGCTCGTGGCTCTCTAAAACCATACACTTGTTGTCCTCTGTCTCTTACCTGTGTCGAGATAATCGAGAATCATGGAGCGTTCGTGTCGCTCCGGAACCGAAAGTCGTCGGTTCGAAACGAGAACGTTAGATCCTTAATTCTTATCGTTGAGGCACTCTAAAACTATTAGGCTGTTTTGCTCTCTGATGCCCGTGGACCGAGAGAACGTAGAATATCGGAGCGATCGTGTCGCTCCGGAGTTCGAGCGAAAAAATTCCAAGTCCCCGTTCGTGTCGCTCCGGAACCGAATGCCGACGGAACGAAGGGACAACGGTAGATCCTTATTCCTGGTGCTCGTGGCTCTCTAAAACCATGCACTTGTTGTCCTCTGTCTCTTACCTGTGTCGAGATAATCGAGAATCATGGAGCGTTCGTGTCGCTCCGGAACCGAAAGTCGTCGGTTCGAAACGAGAACGTTAGATCCTTAATTCTTATAGTTCAGGCACTCTAAAACTATTAGGCTGTTTTGCTCTCTGATGCCCGTGGACCGAGAGAACGTAGACTATCGGAGCGATCGTGTCGCTCCGGAGTTCGAGCGAAAAAATTCGAAGTCCCCGTTCGTGTCGCTCCGGAGCCCGAGCGAAAAAATTCTACGTCCCCGTTCGTGTCGCTCCGGAGCCTGAGCGAAATAATTCTAAGTCCCCGTTCGTGTCGCTCCGGAACCGAATGTCGACGGAAAGAAGGGACAACGGTAGATCCTTATTCCTGGTGCTCGTGGCTCTCTAAAACCATACACTTGTTGTCCTCTGTCTCATAGCTGTGTCGAGATAATCGAGAATCATGGAGCGTTCGTGTCGCTCCGGAACCGAAAGTCGTCGGTTCGAAACGAGAACGTCAGATCCTTATTCCTGATCGTTGAGGCACTCTAAAACTATTAGGCTGTTTTGCTCTCTGATGCCCGTGGACCGAGAGAACGTAGAATATCGGAGCGATCGTGTCGCTCCGGAGTTCGAGCGAAAAAATTGTAAGTCTCCGTTCGTGACGCTCCGTAGCCCGAGCGAAAAGATTCTATGTCCCCGTTCGTGTCGCTCCGGAAGCGAGTGTCGACGGAACGAAGGGACAACGGTAGATCCTTATTCCTGGTGCTCATGGCTCTCTAAAACCATACACTTGTTGTCCTCTGTCTCTTACCTGTGTCGAGATAATCGAGAATCATGGAGCGTTCGTGTCGCTCCGGAACCGAAAGTCGTCGGTTCGAAACGAGAACGTCAGATCCTTATTCCTGATCGTTGAGGCACTCTAAAACTATTAGGCTGTTTTGCTCTCTGGTGCCCGTGGACCGAGAGAACGTAGAATATCGGAGCGATCGTGTCGCTCCGGAGTTCGAGCGAGAAAATTCTAAGTCCCCGTTCGTGTCGCTCCGGAGCCCGAGCGAAAAAATTCTAAGTCCCCGATCGTGTCGCTCCGGAACCGAATGTCGACGGAACGAAGAGACAACGGTAGACCCTTATTCCTGGTGCTCGTGGCTCTCTAAAACCATACACTTGTTGTCCTCTGTCTCTTACCTGTGTCGAGATAATCGAGTATCATGGAGCGTTCGTGTCGCTCCGGAACCGAAAGTCGTCGGTTCGAAACGAGAACATTAGATCCTTATTCCTGATCGTTGAGGCACTCTAAAACTATTAGGCTGTTTTGCTCTCTGATGCCCGTGGACCGAGAGAACGTAGAATATCGGAGCGATCGTGTCGCTCCGGAGTTCGAGCGAAAAAATTGTAAGTCTCCGTTCGTGACGCTCCGTAGCCCGAGCGAAAAGATTCTATGTCCCCGTTCGTGTCGCTCCGGAAGCGAGTGTCGACGGAACGAAGGGACAACGGTAGATCCTTATTCCTGGTGCTCATGGCTCTCTAAAACCATACACTTGTTGTCCTCTGTCTCTTACCTGTGTCGAGATAATCGAGAATCATGGAGCGTTCGTGTCGCTCCGGAACCGAAAGTCGTCGGTTCGAAACGAGAACGTCAGATCCTTATTCCTGATCGTTGAGGCACTCTAAAACTATTAGGCTGTTTTGCTCTCTGATGCCCGTGGACCGAGAGAACGTAGAATATCGGAGCGATCGTGTCGCTCCGGAGTTCGAGCGAGAAAATTCTAAGTCCCCGTTCGTGTCGCTCCGGAGCCCGAGCGAAAAAATTCTAAGTCCCCGATCGTGTCGCTCCGGAACCGAATGTCGACGGAACGAAGAGACAACGGTAGACCCTTATTCCTGGTGCTCGTGGCTCTCTAAAACCATACACTTGTTGTCCTCTGCCTCTTACCTGTGTCGAGATAATCGAGAATCATGGAGCGTTCGTGTCGCTCCGGAACCGAAAGTCGTCGGTTCGAAACGAGAACGTTAGATCCTTATTCCTGATCGTTGAGGCACTCTAAAACTATTAGGCTGTTTTGCTCTCTGATGCCCGTGGACCGAGAGAACGTAGAATAACGGAGCGATCGTGTCGCTCCGGAGATCGAGCGAAAAAATTCTAAGTCCCCGTTCGTGTCGCTCCGGAGTCCGAGCGAAAAAATTCTAAGTCCCCGTTCGTGTCGCTCCGGAACCGAATGTCGACGGAAAGAAGGGACAACGGTAGATCCTTATTCCTGGTGCTCGTGGCTCTCTAAAACCATACACTTGTTGTCCTCTGTCTCTTACCTGTGTCGAGATAATCGAGAATCATGGAGCGTTCGTGTCGCTCCGGAACCGAAAGTCGTCGGTTCGAAACGAGAACGTTAGATCCTTATTCCTGATCGTTGAGGCACTCTAAAACTATTAGGCTGTTTTGCTCTCTGATGCCCGTGGACCGAGAGAACGTAGAATAACGGAGCGATCGTGTCGCTCCGGAGTTCGAGCGAAAAAATTGTAAGTCTCCGTTCGTGACGCTTCGTAGCCCGAGCGAAAAGATTCTATGTCCCCGTTCGTGTCGCTCCGGAAGCGAGTGTCGATGGAACGAAGGGACAACGGTAGATCCTTATTCCTGGTGCTCATGGCTCTCTAAAACCATACACTTGTTGTCCTCTGTCTCTTACCTGTGTCGAGATAATCGAGAATCATGGAGCGTTCGTGTCGCTCCGGAACCGAAAGTCGTCGGTTCGAAACGAGAACGTCAGATCCTTATTCCTGATCGTTGAGGCACTCTAAAACTATTAGGCTGTTTTGCTCTCTGATGCCCGTGGACCGAGAGAACGTAGAATATCGGAGCGATCGTGTCGCTCCGGAGTTCGAGCGAGAAAATTCTAAGTCCCCGATCGTGTCGCTCCGGAACCGAATGTCGACGGAACGAAGAGACAACGGTAGACCCTTATTCCTGGTGCTCGTGGCTCTCTAAAACCATACACTTGTTGTCCTCTGCCTCTTACCTGTGTCGAGATAATCGAGAATCATGGAGCGTTCGTGTCGCTCCGGAACCGAAAGTCGTCGGTTCGAAACGAGAACGTTAGATCCTTATTCCTGATCGTCGAGGCAATCTAAAACTATTAGGCTGTTTTGCTCTCTGATGCCCGTGGACCGAGAGAACGTAGAATAACGGAGCGATCGTGTCGCTCCGGAGATCGAGCGAAAAAATTCTAAGTCCCCGTTCGTGTCGCTCCGGAGTCCGAGCGAAAAAATTCTAAGTCCCCGTTCGTGTCGCTCCGGAACCGAATGTCGACGGAAAGAAGGGACAACGGTAGATCCTTATTCCTGGTGCTCGTGGCTCTCTAAAACCATACACTTGTTGTCCTCTGTCTCTTACCTGTGTCGAGATAATCGAGAATCATGGAGCGTTCGTGTCGCTCCGGAACCGAAAGTCGTCGGTTCGAAACGAGAACGTTAGATCCTTACTCCTGATCGTTGAGGCACTCTAAAACTATTAGGCTGTTTTGCTCTCTGATGCCCGTGGACCGAGAGAACGTAGAATATCGGAGCGATCGTGTCGCTCCGGAGTTCGAGCGAAAAAATTGTAAGTCCCCGTTCGTGTCGCTCCGGAGCCCGAGCGAAAAAATTCTAAGTCCCCGATCGTGTCGCTCCGGAACCGAATGTCGACGGAACGAAGAGACAACGGTAGACCCTTATTCCTGGTGCTCATGGCTCTCTAAAACCATACACTTGTTGTCCTCTGTCTCTTACCTGTGTCGAGATAATCGAGAATCATGGAGCGTTCGTGTCGCTCCGGAACCGAAAGTCGTCGGTTCGAAACGAGAACGTCAGATCCTTATTCCTGATCGTTGAGGCACTCTAAAACTATTAGGCTGTTTTGCTCTCTGATGCCCGTGGACCAGAGAGAACGTAGAATATCGGAGCGATCGTGTCGCTCCGGAGTTCGAGCGAGAAAATTCTAAGTCCCCGTTCGTGTCGCTCCGGAGCCCGAGCGAAAAAATTCTAAGTCCCCGATCGTGTCGCTCCGGAACCGAATGTCGACGGAACGAAGAGACAACGGTAGACCCTTATTCCTGGTGCTCGTGGCTCTCTAAAACCATACACTTGTTGTCCTCTGCCTCTTACCTGTGTCGAGATAATCGAGAATCATGGAGCGTTCGTGTCGCTCCGGAACCGAAAGTCGTCGGTTCGAAACGAGAACGTTAGATCCTTATTCCTGATCGTTGAGGCACTCTAAAACTATTAGGCTGTTTTGCTCTCTGATGCCCGTGGACCGAGAGAACGTAGAATAACGGAGCGATCGTGTCGCTCCGGAGTTCGAGCGAAAAAATTGTAAGTCTCCGTTCGTGACGCTTCGTAGCCCGAGCGAAAAGATTCTATGTCCCCGTTCGTGTCGCTCCGGAAGCGAGTGTCGATGGAACGAAGGGACAACGGTAGATCCTTATTCCTGGTGCTCATGGCTCTCTAAAACCATACACTTGTTGTCCTCTGTCTCTTACCTGTGTCGAGATAATCGAGAATCATGGAGCGTTCGTGTCGCTCCGGAACCGAAAGTCGTCGGTTCGAAACGAGAACGTCAGATCCTTATTCCTGATCGTTGAGGCACTCTAAAACTATTAGGCTGTTTTGCTCTCTGATGCCCGTGGACCGAGAGAACGTAGAATATCGGAGCGATCGTGTCGCTCCGGAGTTCGAGCGAGAAAATTCTAAGTCCCCGATCGTGTCGCTCCGGAACCGAATGTCGACGGAACGAAGAGACAACGGTAGACCCTTATTCCTGGTGCTCGTGGCTCTCTAAAACCATACACTTGTTGTCCTCTGCCTCTTACCTGTGTCGAGATAATCGAGAATCATGGAGCGTTCGTGTCGCTCCGGAACCGAAAGTAGTCGGTTCGAAACGAGAACGTTAGATCCTTATTCCTGATCGTTGAGGCAATCTAAAACTATTAGGCTGTTTTGCTCTCTGATGCCCGTGGACCGAGAGAACGTAGAATAACGGAGCGATCGTGTCGCTCCGGAGATCGAGCGAAAAAATTCTAAGTCCCCGTTCGTGTCGCTCCGGAGTCCGAGCGAAAAAATTCTAAGTCCCCGTTCGTGTCGCTCCGGAACCGAATGTCGACGGAAAGAAGGGACAACGGTAGATCCTTATTCCTGGTGCTCGTGGCTCTCTAAAACCATACACTTGTTGTCCTCTGTCTCTTACCTGTGTCGAGATAATCGAGAATCATGGAGCGTTCGTGTCGCTCCGGAACCGAAAGTCGTCGGTTCGAAACGAGAACGTTAGATCCTTACTCCTGATCGTTGAGGCACTCTAAAACTATTAGGCTGTTTTGCTCTCTGATGCCCGTGGACCGAGAGAACGTAGAATATCGGAGCGATCGTGTCGCTCCGGAGTTCGAGCGAAAAAATTGTAAGTCCCCGTTCGTGTCGCTCCGGAGCCCGAGCGAAAAAATTCTAAGTCCCCGATCGTGTCGCTCCGGAACCGAATGTCGACGGAACGAAGAGACAACGGTAGACCCTTATTCCTGGTGCTCATGGCTCTCTAAAACCATACACTTGTTGTCCTCTGTCTCTTACCTGTGTCGAGATAATCGAGAATCATGGAGCGTTCGTGTCGCTCCGGAACCGAAAGTCGTCGGTTCGAAACGAGAACGTCAGATCCTTATTCCTGATCGTTGAGGCACTCTAAAACTATTAGGCTGTTTTGCTCTCTGATGCCCGTGGACCAGAGAGAACGTAGAATATCGGAGCGATCGTGTCGCTCCGGAGTTCGAGCGAAAAAATTCTAAGTCTCCGTTCGTGACGCTCCGTAGCCCGAGCGAAAAGATTCTATGTCCCCGTTCGTGTCGCTCCGGAAGCGAGTGTCGACGGAACGAAGGGACAACGGTAGATCCTTATTCCTGGTGCTCGTGGCTCTCTAAAACCATATACTTGTTTTCCTCTGTCTCTTACCTGTGTCGAGATAAACGAGAATCATGGAGCGTTCGTGTCGCTCCGGAACCGAAAGTCGTCGTCTCGAAACGAGAACGTTAGATCCTTATTCCTGATCGTTGAGGCAGTCTAAAACTATTAGGCTGTTTTGCTGTCTGATGCCCGTGCACCGAGAGAACGTAGAATATCGGAGCGATCGTGTCGCTCCGGAGTTCGGGCGGAAAAATTCTAAGTCCCCGTTCGTGTCGCTCCAGAGCCCGAGCGAAAAAATTCTAAGTACCCGTTCGTGTCGCTCCGGAGCCTGAGCGAAAAAATTCTAAGTCCCCGTTCGTGTCGCTCCGGAACCGAATGTCGACGGAACGAAGGGACAACGGTAGATCCTTATTCCTGGTGCTCGTTGCTCTCTAAAACCATACACTTGTTGTCCTCTGTCTCTTAGCTGTGTCGAGATAATCGAGAATCATGGAGCGTTCGTGTCGCTCCGGAACCGAAAGTCGTCGGTTCGAAACGAGAACGTTAGATCCTTATTCCTGATCGTTGAGGCACTCTAAAACTATTAGGCTGTTTTGCTCTCTGATGCCCGTGGACCGAGAGAACGTAGAATAACGGAGCGATCGTGTCGCTCCGGAGTTCGAGCGAAAAAATTCTAAGTCTCCGTTCGTGACGCTCCGTAGCCCGAGCGAAAAGATTCTATGTCCCCGTTCCTGTCGCTCCGGAAGCGAGTGTCGACGGAACGAAGGGACAACGGTAGATCCTTATTCCTGGTGCTCGTGGCTCTCTAAAACCATACACTTGTTGTCCTCTGTCTCTTACCTGTGTCGAGATAATCGAGAATCATGGAGCGTTCGTGTCGCTCCGGAACCGAAAGTCGTCGGTTCGAAACGAGAACGTCAGATCCTTATTCCTGATCGTTGAGGCACTCTAAATCTATTAGGCTGTTTTGCTCTCTGATGCCCGTGGACCAGAGAGAACGTAGAATATTGGAGCGATCGCGTCGCTCCGGAGTTCGAGCGAAAAAATTCTAAGTCTCCGTTCGTGACGCTCCGTAGCCCGAGTGAAAAGATTCTATGTCCCCGTTCGTGTCGCTCCGGAAGCGAGTGTCGACGGAACGAAGGGACAACGGTAGATCCTTATTCCTGGTGCTCGTGGCTCTCTAAAACCATACACTTGTTGTCCTCTGCATCTTACCTGTGTCGAGATAATCGAGAATCATGGAGCGTTCGTGTCGCTCCGGAACCGAAAGTCGTCGGTTCGAAACGAGAACGTTAGATCCTTATTCCTGATCGTTGAGGCACTCTAAAACTATTAGGCTGTTTTGCTCTCTGATGCCCGTGGACCGAGAGAACGTAGAATATCGGAGCGATCGTGTCGCTCCGGAGTTCGAGCGAAAAAATTGTAAGTCTCCGTTCGTGACGCTCCGTAGCCCGAGCGAAAAGATTCTATGTCCCCGTTCGTGTCGCTCCGGAAGCGAGTGTCGACGGAACGAAGGGACAACGGTAGATCCTTATTCCTGGTGCTCATGGCTCTCTAAAACCATACACTTGTTGTCCTCTGTCTCTTACCTGTGTCGAGATAATCGAGAATCATGGAGCGTTCGTGTCGCTCCGGAACCGAAAGTCGTCGGTTCGAAACGAGAACGTTAGATCCTTATTCCTGATCGTTGAGGCACTCTAAAGATATTAGGCTGTTTTGCTCTCTGATGCCCGTGGACCGAGAGAACGTAGAATAACGGAGCGATCGTGTCGCTCCGGAGTTCGAGCGAAAAAATTCTAAGTCTCCGTTCGTGACGCTCCGTAGCCCGAGCGAAAAGATTCTATGTCCCCGTTCCTGTCGCTCCGGAAGCGAGTGTCGACGGAACGAAGGGACAACGGTAGATCCTTATTCCTGGTGCTCGTGGCTCTCTAAAACCATACACTTGTTGTCCTCTGTCTCTTACCTGTGTCGAGATAATCGAGAATCATGGAGCGTTCGTGTCGCTCCGGAACCGAAAGTCGTCGGTTCGAAACGAGAACGTCAGATCCTTATTCCTGATCGTTGAGGCACTCTAAATCTATTAGGCTGTTTTGCTCTCTGATGCCCGTGGACCAGAGAGAACGTAGAATATTGGAGCGATCGCGTCGCTCCGGAGTTCGAGCGAAAAAATTCTATGTCTCCGTTCGTGACGCTCCGTAGCCCGAGTGAAAAGATTCTATGTCCCCGTTCGTGTCGCTCCGGAAGCGAGTGTCGACGGAACGAAGGGACAACGGTAGATCCTTATTCCTGGTGCTCGTGGCTCTCTAAAACCATACACTTGTTGTCCTCTGCCTCTTACCTGTGTCGAGATAATCGAGAATCATGGAGCGTTCGCGTCGCTCCGGAACCGAAAGTCGTCGGTTCGAAACGAGAACGTCAGATCCTTATTCCTGATCGTTGAGGCACTCTAAAACTATTAGGCTGTTTTGCTCTCTGATGCCCGTGGACCGAGAGAACGTAGAATATCGGAGCGATCGTGTCGCTCCGGAGTTCGAGCGAGAAAATTCTAAGTCCCCGTTCGTGTCGCTCCGGAGCCCGAGCGAAAAAATTCTAAGTCCCCGATCGTGTCGCTCCGGAACCGAATGTCGACGGAACGAAGAGACAACGGTAGACCCTTATTCCTGGTGCTCGTGGCTCTCTAAAACCATACACTTGTTGTCCTCTGTCTCTTACCTGTGTCGAGATAATCGAGAATCATGGAGCGTTCGTGTCGCTCCGGAACCGAAGGTCGTCGGTTCGAAACGAGAACGTTAGATCCTTATTCCTGATCGCTGAGGCACTCTAAAACTATTAGGCTGTTTTGCTCTCTGATGCCCGTGGACCGAGAGAACGTACAATATCGGAGCGATCGTGTCGCTCCGGAGTTCGAGCGAAAAAATTCTAAGTCTCCGTTCGTGTCGCTCCGGAGCCCGAGCGAAAAAATTCTAAGTCCCCGTTCGTGTCGCTCCGGAACCGAATGTCGACGGAACGAAGGGACAACGGTAGATCCTTATTCCTGGTGCTCGTGGCTCTCTAAAACCATACACTTGTTGTCCTCTGTCTCTTAGCTGTGTCGAGATAATCGAGAATCATGGAGCGTTCGTGTCGCTCCGGAACCGAAAGTCGTCGGTTCGAAACGAGAACGTTAGATCCTTATTCCTGATCGTTGAGGCACTCTAAAACTATTAGGCTGTTTTGCTCTCTGATGCCCGTGGACCGAGAGAACGTAGAATATCGGAGCGATCGTGTCGCTCCGGAGTTCGAGCGAGAAAATTCTAAGTCTCCGTTCGTGACGCTTCGTAGCCCGAGCGAAAAGATTCTATGTCCCCGTTCGTGTCGCTCCGGAAGCGAGTGTCGATGGAACGAAGGGACAACGGTAGATCCTTATTCCTGGTGCTCATGGCTCTCTAAAACCATACACTTGTTGTCCTCTGTCTCTTACCTGTGTCGAGATAATCGAGAATCATGGAGCGTTCGTGTCGCTCCGGAACCGAAAGTCGTCGGTTCGAAACGAGAACGTCAGATCCTTATTCCTGATCGTTGAGGCACTCTAAAACTATTAGGCTGTTTTGCTCTCTGATGCCCGTGGACCGAGAGAACGTAGAATATCGGAGCGATCGTGTCGCTCCGGAGTTCGAGCGAGAAAATTCTAAGTCCCCGATCGTGTCGCTCCGGAACCGAATGTCGACGGAACGAAGAGACAACGGTAGACCCTTATTCCTGGTGCTCGTGGCTCTCTAAAACCATACACTTGTTGTCCTCTGCCTCTTACCTGTGTCGAGATAATCGAGAATCATGGAGCGTTCGTGTCGCTCCGGAACCGAAAGTAGTCGGTTCGAAACGAGAACGTTAGATCCTTATTCCTGATCGTTGAGGCAATCTAAAACTATTAGGCTGTTTTGCTCTCTGATGCCCGTGGACCGAGAGAACGTAGAATAACGGAGCGATCGTGTCGCTCCGGAGATCGAGCGAAAAAATTCTAAGTCCCCGTTCGTGTCGCTCCGGAGTCCGAGCGAAAAAATTCTAAGTCCCCGTTCGTGTCGCTCCGGAACCGAATGTCGACGGAAAGAAGGGACAACGGTAGATCCTTATTCCTGGTGCTCGTGGCTCTCTAAAACCATACACTTGTTGTCCTCTGTCTCTTACCTGTGTCGAGATAATCGAGAATCATGGAGCGTTCGTGTCGCTCCGGAACCGAAAGTCGTCGGTTCGAAACGAGAACGTTAGATCCTTACTCCTGATCGTTGAGGCACTCTAAAACTATTAGGCTGTTTTGCTCTCTGATGCCCGTGGACCGAGAGAACGTAGAATATCGGAGCGATCGTGTCGCTCCGGAGTTCGAGCGAAAAAATTGTAAGTCCCCGTTCGTGTCGCTCCGGAGCCCGAGCGAAAAAATTCTAAGTCCCCGATCGTGTCGCTCCGGAACCGAATGTCGACGGAACGAAGAGACAACGGTAGACCCTTATTCCTGGTGCTCATGGCTCTCTAAAACCATACACTTGTTGTCCTCTGTCTCTTACCTGTGTCGAGATAATCGAGAATCATGGAGCGTTCGTGTCGCTCCGGAACCGAAAGTCGTCGGTTCGAAACGAGAACGTCAGATCCTTATTCCTGATCGTTGAGGCACTCTAAAACTATTAGGCTGTTTTGCTCTCTGATGCCCGTGGACCAGAGAGAACGTAGAATATCGGAGCGATCGTGTCGCTCCGGAGTTCGAGCGAAAAAATTCTAAGTCTCCGTTCGTGACGCTCCGTAGCCCGAGCGAAAAGATTCTATGTCCCCGTTCGTGTCGCTCCGGAAGCGAGTGTCGACGGAACGAAGGGACAACGGTAGATCCTTATTCCTGGTGCTCGTGGCTCTCTAAAACCATATACTTGTTTTCCTCTGTCTCTTACCTGTGTCGAGATAAACGAGAATCATGGAGCGTTCGTGTCGCTCCGGAACCGAAAGTCGTCGTCTCGAAACGAGAACGTTAGATCCTTATTCCTGATCGTTGAGGCAGTCTAAAACTATTAGGCTGTTTTGCTGTCTGATGCCCGTGCACCGAGAGAACGTAGAATATCGGAGCGATCGTGTCGCTCCGGAGTTCGGGCGGAAAAATTCTAAGTCCCCGTTCGTGTCGCTCCAGAGCCCGAGCGAAAAAATTCTAAGTACCCGTTCGTGTCGCTCCGGAGCCTGAGCGAAAAAATTCTAAGTCCCCGTTCGTGTCGCTCCGGAACCGAATGTCGACGGAACGAAGGGACAACGGTAGATCCTTATTCCTGGTGCTCGTTGCTCTCTAAAACCATACACTTGTTGTCCTCTGTCTCTTAGCTGTGTCGAGATAATCGAGAATCATGGAGCGTTCGTGTCGCTCCGGAACCGAAAGTCGTCGGTTCGAAACGAGAACGTTAGATCCTTATTCCTGATCGTTGAGGCACTCTAAAACTATTAGGCTGTTTTGCTCTCTGATGCCCGTGGACCGAGAGAACGTAGAATAACGGAGCGATCGTGTCGCTCCGGAGTTCGAGCGAAAAAATTCTAAGTCTCCGTTCGTGACGCTCCGTAGCCCGAGCGAAAAGATTCTATGTCCCCGTTCCTGTCGCTCCGGAAGCGAGTGTCGACGGAACGAAGGGACAACGGTAGATCCTTATTCCTGGTGCTCGTGGCTCTCTAAAACCATACACTTGTTGTCCTCTGTCTCTTACCTGTGTCGAGATAATCGAGAATCATGGAGCGTTCGTGTCGCTCCGGAACCGAAAGTCGTCGGTTCGAAACGAGAACGTCAGATCCTTATTCCTGATCGTTGAGGCACTCTAAATCTATTAGGCTGTTTTGCTCTCTGATGCCCGTGGACCAGAGAGAACGTAGAATATTGGAGCGATCGCGTCGCTCCGGAGTTCGAGCGAAAAAATTCTAAGTCTCCGTTCGTGACGCTCCGTAGCCCGAGTGAAAAGATTCTATGTCCCCGTTCGTGTCGCTCCGGAAGCGAGTGTCGACGGAACGAAGGGACAACGGTAGATCCTTATTCCTGGTGCTCGTGGCTCTCTAAAACCATACACTTGTTGTCCTCTGCATCTTACCTGTGTCGAGATAATCGAGAATCATGGAGCGTTCGTGTCGCTCCGGAACCGAAAGTCGTCGGTTCGAAACGAGAACGTTAGATCCTTATTCCTGATCGTTGAGGCACTCTAAAACTATTAGGCTGTTTTGCTCTCTGATGCCCGTGGACCGAGAGAACGTAGAATATCGGAGCGATCGTGTCGCTCCGGAGTTCGAGCGAAAAAATTGTAAGTCTCCGTTCGTGACGCTCCGTAGCCCGAGCGAAAAGATTCTATGTCCCCGTTCGTGTCGCTCCGGAAGCGAGTGTCGACGGAACGAAGGGACAACGGTAGATCCTTATTCCTGGTGCTCATGGCTCTCTAAAACCATACACTTGTTGTCCTCTGTCTCTTACCTGTGTCGAGATAATCGAGAATCATGGAGCGTTCGTGTCGCTCCGGAACCGAAAGTCGTCGGTTCGAAACGAGAACGTTAGATCCTTATTCCTGATCGTTGAGGCACTCTAAAGATATTAGGCTGTTTTGCTCTCTGATGCCCGTGGACCGAGAGAACGTAGAATAACGGAGCGATCGTGTCGCTCCGGAGTTCGAGCGAAAAAATTCTAAGTCTCCGTTCGTGACGCTCCGTAGCCCGAGCGAAAAGATTCTATGTCCCCGTTCCTGTCGCTCCGGAAGCGAGTGTCGACGGAACGAAGGGACAACGGTAGATCCTTATTCCTGGTGCTCGTGGCTCTCTAAAACCATACACTTGTTGTCCTCTGTCTCTTACCTGTGTCGAGATAATCGAGAATCATGGAGCGTTCGTGTCGCTCCGGAACCGAAAGTCGTCGGTTCGAAACGAGAACGTCAGATCCTTATTCCTGATCGTTGAGGCACTCTAAATCTATTAGGCTGTTTTGCTCTCTGATGCCCGTGGACCAGAGAGAACGTAGAATATTGGAGCGATCGCGTCGCTCCGGAGTTCGAGCGAAAAAATTCTATGTCTCCGTTCGTGACGCTCCGTAGCCCGAGTGAAAAGATTCTATGTCCCCGTTCGTGTCGCTCCGGAAGCGAGTGTCGACGGAACGAAGGGACAACGGTAGATCCTTATTCCTGGTGCTCGTGGCTCTCTAAAACCATACACTTGTTGTCCTCTGCCTCTTACCTGTGTCGAGATAATCGAGAATCATGGAGCGTTCGCGTCGCTCCGGAACCGAAAGTCGTCGGTTCGAAACGAGAACGTCAGATCCTTATTCCTGATCGTTGAGGCACTCTAAAACTATTAGGCTGTTTTGCTCTCTGATGCCCGTGGACCGAGAGAACGTAGAATATCGGAGCGATCGTGTCGCTCCGGAGTTCGAGCGAGAAAATTCTAAGTCCCCGTTCGTGTCGCTCCGGAGCCCGAGCGAAAAAATTCTAAGTCCCCGATCGTGTCGCTCCGGAACCGAATGTCGACGGAACGAAGAGACAACGGTAGACCCTTATTCCTGGTGCTCGTGGCTCTCTAAAACCATACACTTGTTGTCCTCTGTCTCTTACCTGTGTCGAGATAATCGAGAATCATGGAGCGTTCGTGTCGCTCCGGAACCGAAGGTCGTCGGTTCGAAACGAGAACGTTAGATCCTTATTCCTGATCGCTGAGGCACTCTAAAACTATTAGGCTGTTTTGCTCTCTGATGCCCGTGGACCGAGAGAACGTACAATATCGGAGCGATCGTGTCGCTCCGGAGTTCGAGCGAAAAAATTCTAAGTCTCCGTTCGTGTCGCTCCGGAGCCCGAGCGAAAAAATTCTAAGTCCCCGTTCGTGTCGCTCCGGAACCGAATGTCGACGGAACGAAGGGACAACGGTAGATCCTTATTCCTGGTGCTCGTGGCTCTCTAAAACCATACACTTGTTGTCCTCTGTCTCTTAGCTGTGTCGAGATAATCGAGAATCATGGAGCGTTCGTGTCGCTCCGGAACCGAAAGTCGTCGGTTCGAAACGAGAACGTTAGATCCTTATTCCTGATCGTTGAGGCACTCTAAAACTATTAGGCTGTTTTGCTCTCTGATGCCCGTGGACCGAGAGAACGTAGAATATCGGAGCGATCGTGTCGCTCCGGAGTTCGAGCGAGAAAATTCTAAGTCTCCGTTCGTGACGCTCCGTAGCCCGAGCGAAAAGATTCTATGTCCCCGTTCGTGTCGCTCCGGAAGCGAGTGTCGTCGGAACGAAGGGACAACGGTAGACCCTTATTCCTGGTGCTCGTGGCTCTCTAAAACCATACACTTGTTGTCCTCTGCCTCTTACCTGTGTCGAGATAATCGAGAATCATGGAGCGTTCGTGTCGCTCCGGAACCGAAAGTCGTCGGTTCGAAACGAGAACGTTAGATCCTTATTCCTGATCGTTGAGGCACTCTAAAACTATTAGGCTGTTTTGCTCTCTGATGCCCGTGGACCGAGAGAACGTAGAATAACGGAGCGATCGTGTCGCTCCGGAGATCGAGCGAAAAAATTCTAAGTCCCCGTTCGTGTCGCTCCGGAACCGAATGTCGACGGAAAGAAGGGACAACGGTAGATCCTTATTCCTGGTGCTCGTGGCTCTCTAAAACCATACACTTGTTGTCCTCTGTCTCTTACCTGTGTCGAGATAATCGAGAATCATGGAGCGTTCGTGTCGCTCCGGAACCGAAAGTCGTCGGTTCGAAACGAGAACGTTAGATCCTTACTCCTGATCGTTGAGGCACTCTAAAACTATTAGGCTGTTTTGCTCTCTGATGCCCGTGGACCGAGAGAACGTAGAATATCGGAGCGATCGTGTCGCTCCGGAGTTCGAGCGAAAAAATTGTAAGTCTCCGTTCGTGACGCTCCGTAGCCCGAGCGAAAAGATTCTATGTCCCCGTTCGTGTCGCTCCGGAAGCGAGTGTCGACGGAACGAAGGGACAACGGTAGATCCTTATTCCTGGTGCTCATGGCTCTCTAAAACCATACACTTGTTGTCCTCTGTCTCTTACCTGTGTCGAGATAATCGAGAATCATGGAGCGTTCGTGTCGCTCCGGAACCGAAAGTCGTCGGTTCGAAACGAGAACGTCAGATCCTTATTCCTGATCGTTGAGGCACTCTAAAACTATTAGGCTGTTTTGCTCTCTGATGCCCGTGGACCGAGAGAACGTAGAATATCGGAGCGATCGTGTCGCTCCGGAGTTCGAGCGAGAAAATTCTAAGTCCCCGTTCGTGTCGCTCCGGAGCCCGAGCGAAAAAATTCTAAGTCCCCGATCGTGTCGCTCCGGAACCGAATGTCGACGGAACGAAGAGACAACGGTAGACCCTTATTCCTGGTGCTCATGGCTCTCTAAAACCATACACTTGTTGTCCTCTGTCTCTTACCTGTGTCGAGATAATCGAGAATCATGGAGCGTTCGTGTCGCTCCGGAACCGAAAGTCGTCGGTTCGAAACGAGAACGTCAGATCCTTATTCCTGATCGTTGAGGCACTCTAAAACTATTAGGCTGTTTTGCTCTCTGATGCCCGTGGACCAGAGAGAACGTAGAATATCGGAGCGATCGTGTCGCTCCGGAGTTCGAGCGAAAAAATTCTAAGTCTCCGTTCGTGACGCTCCGTAGCCCGAGCGAAAAGATTCTATGTCCCCGTTCGTGTCGCTCCGGAAGCGAGGGTCGACGGAACGAAGGGACAACGGTAGATCCTTATTCCTGGTGCTCGTGGCTCTCTAAAACCATATACTTGTTTTCCTCTGTCTCTTACCTGTGTCGAGATAAACGAGAATCATGGAGCGTTCGTGTCGCTCCGGAACCGAAAGTCGTCGTCTCGAAACGAGAACGTTAGATCCTTATTCCTGATCGTTGAGGCAGTCTAAAACTATTAGGCTGTTTTGCTGTCTGATGCCCGTGCACCGAGAGAACGTAGAATATCGGAGCGATCGTGTCGCTCCGGAGTTCGGGCGGAAAAATTCTAAGTCCCCGTTCGTGTCGCTCCAGAGCCCGAGCGAAAAAATTCTAAGTACCCGTTCGTGTCGCTCCGGAGCCTGAGCGAAAAAATTCTAAGTCCCCGTTCGTGTCGCTCCGGAACCGAATGTCGACGGAACGAAGGGACAACGGTAGATCCTTATTCCTGGTGCTCGTTGCTCTCTAAAACCATACACTTGTTGTCCTCTGTCTCTTACCTGTGTCGAGATAATCGAGAATCATGGAGCGTTCGTGTCGCTCCGGAACCGAAAGTCGTCGGTTCGAAACGAGAACGTCAGATCCTTATTCCTGATCGTTGAGGCACTCTAAATCTATTAGGCTGTTTTGCTCTCTGATGCCCGTGGACCAGAGAGAACGTAGAATATTGGAGCGATCGCGTCGCTCCGGAGTTCGAGCGAAAAAATTCTAAGTCTCCGTTCGTGACGCTCCGTAGCCCGAGTGAAAAGATTCTATGTCCCCGTTCGTGTCGCTCCGGAAGCGAGTGTCGACGGAACGAAGGGACAACGGTAGATCCTTATTCCTGGTGCTCGTGGCTCTCTAAAACCATACACTTGTTGTCCTCTGCATCTTACCTGTGTCGAGATAATCGAGAATCATGGAGCGTTCGTGTCGCTCCGGAACCGAAAGTCGTCGGTTCGAAACGAGAACGTTAGATCCTTATTCCTGATCGTTGAGGCACTCTAAAACTATTAGGCTGTTTTGCTCTCTGATGCCCGTGGACCGAGAGAACGTAGAATATCGGAGCGATCGTGTCGCTCCGGAGTTCGAGCGAAAAAATTGTAAGTCTCCGTTCGTGACGCTCCGTAGCCCGAGCGAAAAGATTCTATGTCCCCGTTCGTGTCGCTCCGGAAGCGAGTGTCGACGGAACGAAGGGACAACGGTAGATCCTTATTCCTGGTGCTCATGGCTCTCTAAAACCATACACTTGTTGTCCTCTGTCTCTTACCTGTGTCGAGATAATCGAGAATCATGGAGCGTTCGTGTCGCTCCGGAACCGAAAGTCGTCGGTTCGAAACGAGAACGTTAGATCCTTATTCCTGATCGTTGAGGCACTCTAAAGATATTAGGCTGTTTTGCTCTCTGATGCCCGTGGACCGAGAGAACGTAGAATAACGGAGCGATCGTGTCGCTCCGGAGTTCGAGCGAAAAAATTCTAAGTCTCCGTTCGTGACGCTCCGTAGCCCGAGCGAAAAGATTCTATGTCCCCGTTCCTGTCGCTCCGGAAGCGAGTGTCGACGGAACGAAGGGACAACGGTAGATCCTTATTCCTGGTGCTCGTGGCTCTCTAAAACCATACACTTGTTGTCCTCTGTCTCTTACCTGTGTCGAGATAATCGAGAATCATGGAGCGTTCGTGTCGCTCCGGAACCGAAAGTCGTCGGTTCGAAACGAGAACGTCAGATCCTTATTCCTGATCGTTGAGGCACTCTAAATCTATTAGGCTGTTTTGCTCTCTGATGCCCGTGGACCAGAGAGAACGTAGAATATTGGAGCGATCGCGTCGCTCCGGAGTTCGAGCGAAAAAATTCTAAGTCTCCGTTCGTGACGCTCCGTAGCCCGAGTGAAAAGATTCTATGTCCCCGTTCGTGTCGCTCCGGAAGCGAGTGTCGACGGAACGAAGGGACAACGGTAGATCCTTATTCCTGGTGCTCGTGGCTCTCTAAAACCATACACTTGTTGTCCTCTGCCTCTTACCTGTGTCGAGATAATCGAGAATCATGGAGCGTTCGCGTCGCTCCGGAACCGAAAGTCGTCGGTTCGAAACGAGAACGTCAGATCCTTATTCCTGATCGCTGAGGCACTCTAAAACTATTAGGCTGTTTTGCTCTCTGATGCCCGTGGACCGAGAGAACGTACAATATCGGAGCGATCGTGTCGCTCCGGAGTTCGAGCGAAAAAATTCTAAGTCTCCGTTCGTGTCGCTCCGGAGCCCGAGCGAAAAAATTCTAAGTCCCCGTTCGTGTCGCTCCGGAACCTAATGTCGACGGAACGAAGGGACAACGGTAGATCCTTATTCCTGGTGCTCGTGGCTCTCTAAAACCATACACTTGTTGTCTTCTGTCTCTTAGCTGTGTCGAGATAATCGAGAATCATGGAGCGTTCGTGTCGCTCCGGAACCGAAAGTCGTCGGTTCGAAACGAGAACGTTAGATCCTTATTCCTGATCGTTGAGGCACTCTAAAACTATTAGGCTGTTTTGCTCTCTGATGCCCGTGGACCGAGAGAACGTAGAATATCGGAGCGATCGTGTCGCTCCGGAGTTCGAGCGAGAAAATTCTAAGTCTCCGTTCGTGACGCTCCGTAGCCCGAGCGAAAAGATTCTATGTCCCCGTTCGTGTCGCTCCGGAAGCGAGTGTCGTCGGAACGAAGGGACAACGGTAGACCCTTATTCCTGGTGCTCGTGGCTCTCTAAAACCATACACTTGTTGTCCTGTGCCTCTTACCTGTGTCGAGATAATCGAGAATCATGGAGCGTTCGTGTCGCTCCGGAACCGAAAGTCGTCGGTTCGAAACGAGAACGTTAGATCCTTATTCCTGATCGTTGAGGCACTCTAAAACTATTAGGCTGTTTTGCTCTCTGATGCCCGTGGACCGAGAGAACGTAGAATAACGGAGCGATCGTGTCGCTCCGGAGATCGAGCGAAAAAATTCTAAGTCCCCGTTCGTGTCGCTCCGGAGTCCGAGCGAAAAAATTCTAAGTCCCCGTTCGTGTCGCTCCGGAACCGAATGTCGACGGAAAGAAGGGACAACGGTAGATCCTTATTCCTGGTGCTCGTGGCTCTCTAAAACCATACACTTGTTGTCCTCTGTCTCTTACCTGTGTCGAGATAATCGAGAATCATGGAGCGTTCGTGTCGCTCCGGAACCGAAAGTCGTCGGTTCGAAACGAGAACGTTAGATCCTTACTCCTGATCGTTGAGGCACTCTAAAACTATTAGGCTGTTTTGCTCTCTGATGCCCGTGGACCGAGAGAACGTAGAATATCGGAGCGATCGTGTCGCTCCGGAGTTCGAGCGAAAAAATTGTAAGTCTCCGTTCGTGACGCTCCGTAGCCCGAGCGAAAAGATTCTATGTCCCCGTTCGTGTCGCTCCGGAAGCGAGTGTCGACGGAACGAAGGGACAACGGTAGATCCTTATTCCTGGTGCTCATGGCTCTCTAAAACCATACACTTGTTGTCCTCTGTCTCTTACCTGTGTCGAGATAATCGAGAATCATGGAGCGTTCGTGTCGCTCCGGAACCGAAAGTCGTCGGTTCGAAACGAGAACGTCAGATCCTTATTCCTGATCGTTGAGGCACTCTAAAACTATTAGGCTGTTTTGCTCTCTGATGCCCGTGGACCGAGAGAACGTAGAATATCGGAGCGATCGTGTCGCTCCGGAGTTCGAGCGAGAAAATTCTAAGTCCCCGTTCGTGTCGCTCCGGAGCCCGAGCGAAAAAATTCTAAGTCCCCGATCGTGTCGCTCCGGAACCGAATGTCGACGGAACGAAGAGACAACGGTAGACCCTTATTCCTGGTGCTCATGGCTCTCTAAAACCATACACTTGTTGTCCTCTGTCTCTTACCTGTGTCGAGATAATCGAGAATCATGGAGCGTTCGTGTCGCTCCGGAACCGAAAGTCGTCGGTTCGAAACGAGAACGTCAGATCCTTATTCCTGATCGTTGAGGCACTCTAAAACTATTAGGCTGTTTTGCTCTCTGATGCCCGTGGACCAGAGAGAACGTAGAATATCGGAGCGATCGTGTCGCTCCGGAGTTCGAGCGAAAAAATTCTAAGTCTCCGTTCGTGACGCTCCGTAGCCCGAGCGAAAAGATTCTATGTCCCCGTTCGTGTCGCTCCGGAAGCGAGGGTCGACGGAACGAAGGGACAACGGTAGATCCTTATTCCTGGTGCTCGTGGCTCTCTAAAACCATATACTTGTTTTCCTCTGTCTCTTACCTGTGTCGAGATAAACGAGAATCATGGAGCGTTCGTGTCGCTCCGGAACCGAAAGTCGTCGTCTCGAAACGAGAACGTTAGATCCTTATTCCTGATCGTTGAGGCAGTCTAAAACTATTAGGCTGTTTTGCTGTCTGATGCCCGTGCACCGAGAGAACGTAGAATATCGGAGCGATCGTGTCGCTCCGGAGTTCGGGCGGAAAAATTCTAAGTCCCCGTTCGTGTCGCTCCAGAGCCCGAGCGAAAAAATTCTAAGTACCCGTTCGTGTCGCTCCGGAGCCTGAGCGAAAAAATTCTAAGTCCCCGTTCGTGTCGCTCCGGAACCGAATGTCGACGGAACGAAGGGACAACGGTAGATCCTTATTCCTGGTGCTCGTTGCTCTCTAAAACCATACACTTGTTGTCCTCTGTCTCTTACCTGTGTCGAGATAATCGAGAATCATGGAGCGTTCGTGTCGCTCCGGAACCGAAAGTCGTCGGTTCGAAACGAGAACGTCAGATCCTTATTCCTGATCGTTGAGGCACTCTAAATCTATTAGGCTGTTTTGCTCTCTGATGCCCGTGGACCAGAGAGAACGTAGAATATTGGAGCGATCGCGTCGCTCCGGAGTTCGAGCGAAAAAATTCTAAGTCTCCGTTCGTGACGCTCCGTAGCCCGAGTGAAAAGATTCTATGTCCCCGTTCGTGTCGCTCCGGAAGCGAGTGTCGACGGAACGAAGGGACAACGGTAGATCCTTATTCCTGGTGCTCGTGGCTCTCTAAAACCATACACTTGTTGTCCTCTGCATCTTACCTGTGTCGAGATAATCGAGAATCATGGAGCGTTCGTGTCGCTCCGGAACCGAAAGTCGTCGGTTCGAAACGAGAACGTTAGATCCTTATTCCTGATCGTTGAGGCACTCTAAAACTATTAGGCTGTTTTGCTCTCTGATGCCCGTGGACCGAGAGAACGTAGAATATCGGAGCGATCGTGTCGCTCCGGAGTTCGAGCGAAAAAATTGTAAGTCTCCGTTCGTGACGCTCCGTAGCCCGAGCGAAAAGATTCTATGTCCCCGTTCGTGTCGCTCCGGAAGCGAGTGTCGACGGAACGAAGGGACAACGGTAGATCCTTATTCCTGGTGCTCATGGCTCTCTAAAACCATACACTTGTTGTCCTCTGTCTCTTACCTGTGTCGAGATAATCGAGAATCATGGAGCGTTCGTGTCGCTCCGGAACCGAAAGTCGTCGGTTCGAAACGAGAACGTTAGATCCTTATTCCTGATCGTTGAGGCACTCTAAAACTATTAGGCTGTTTTGCTCTCTGATGCCCGTGGACCGAGAGAACGTAGAATAACGGAGCGATCGTGTCGCTCCGGAGTTCGAGCGAAAAAATTCTAAGTCTCCGTTCGTGACGCTCCGTAGCCCGAGCGAAAAGATTCTATGTCCCCGTTCCTGTCGCTCCGGAAGCGAGTGTCGACGGAACGAAGGGACAACGGTAGATCCTTATTCCTGGTGCTCGTGGCTCTCTAAAACCATACACTTGTTGTCCTCTGTCTCTTACCTGTGTCGAGATAATCGAGAATCATGGAGCGTTCGTGTCGCTCCGGAACCGAAAGTCGTCGGTTCGAAACGAGAACGTCAGATCCTTATTCCTGATCGTTGAGGCACTCTAAATCTATTAGGCTGTTTTGCTCTCTGATGCCCGTGGACCAGAGAGAACGTAGAATATTGGAGCGATCGCGTCGCTCCGGAGTTCGAGCGAAAAAATTCTAAGTCTCCGTTCGTGACGCTCCGTAGCCCGAGTGAAAAGATTCTATGTCCCCGTTCGTGTCGCTCCGGAAGCGAGTGTCGACGGAACGAAGGGACAACGGTAGATCCTTATTCCTGGTGCTCGTGGCTCTCTAAAACCATACACTTGTTGTCCTCTGCCTCTTACCTGTGTCGAGATAATCGAGAATCATGGAGCGTTCGCGTCGCTCCGGAACCGAAAGTCGTCGGTTCGAAACGAGAACGTCAGATCCTTATTCCTGATCGTTGAGGCACTCTAAAACTATTAGGCTGTTTTGCTCTCTGATGCCCGTGGACCGAGAGAACGTAGAATATCGGAGCGATCGTGTCGCTCCGGAGTTCGAGCGAGAAAATTCTAAGTCCCCGTTCGTGTCGCTCCGGAGCCCGAGCGAAAAAATTCTAAGTCCCCGATCGTGTCGCTCCGGAACCGAATGTCGACGGAACGAAGAGACAACGGTAGACCCTTATTCCTGGTGCTCGTGGCTCTCTAAAACCATACACTTGTTGTCCTCTGTCTCTTACCTGTGTCGAGATAATCGAGAATCATGGAGCGTTAGTGTCGCTCCGGAACCGAAGGTCGTCGGTTCGAAACGAGAACGTTAGATCCTTATTCCTGATCGCTGAGGCACTCTAAAACTATTAGGCTGTTTTGCTCTCTGATGCCCGTGGACCGAGAGAACGTAGAATATCGGAGCGATCGTGTCGCTCCGGAGTTCGAGCGAAAAAATTCTAAGTCTCCGTTCGTGTCGCTCCGGAGCCCGAGCGAAAAAATTCTAAGTCCCCGTTCGTGTCGCTCCGGAACCGAATGTCGACGGAACGAAGGGACAACGGTAGATCCTTATTCCTGGTGCTCGTGGCTCTCTAAAACCATACACTTGTTGTCCTCTGTCTCTTAGCTGTGTCGAGATAATCGAGAGTCATGGAGCGTTCGTGTCGCTCCGGAACCGAAAGTCGTCGGTTCGAAACGAGAACGTTAGATCCTTATTCCTGATCGTTGAGGCACTCTAAAACTATTAGGCTGTTTTGCTCTCTGATGCCCGTGGACCGAGAGAGCGTAGAATAACGGAGCGATCGTGTCGCTCCGGAGTTCGAGCGAAAAAATTCTAAGTCCCCGTTCGTGTCGCTCCGGAGTCCGAGCGAAAAAATTCTAAGTCCCCGTTCGTGTCGCTCCGGAACCCAATGTCGACGGAAAGAAGGGACAACGGTAGATCCTTATTCCTGGTGCTCGTGGCTCTCTAAAACCATACACTTGTTGTCCTCTGTCTCTTACCTGTGTCGAGATAATCGAGAATCATGGAGCGTTCGTGTCGCTCCGGAACCGAAAGTCGTCGGTTCGAAACGAGAACGTTAGATCCTTATTCCTGATCGTTGAGGCACTCTAAAACTATTAGGCTGTTTTGCTCTCTGATGCCCGTGGACCGAGAGAACGTAGAATATCGGAGCGATCGTGTCGCTCCGGAGTTCGAGCGAGAAAATTCTAAGTCTCCGTTCGTGACGCTCCGTAGCCCGAGCGAAAAGATTCTATGTCCCCGTTCGTGTCGCTCCGGAAGCGAGTGTCGACGGAACGAAGGGACAACGGTAGATCCTTATTCCTGGTGCTCGTGGCTCTCTAAAACCATATACTTGTTTTCCTCTGTCTCTTACCTGTGTCGAGATAAACGAGAATCATGGAGCGTTCGTGTCGCTCCGGAACCGAAAGTCGTCGTCTCGAAACGAGAACGTTAGATCCTTATTCCTGATCGTTGAGGCAGTCTAAAACTATTAGGCTGTTTTGCTGTCTGATGCCCGTGCACCGAGAGAACGTAGAATATCGGAGCGATCGTGTCGCTCCGGAGTTCGGGCGGAAAAATTCTAAGTCCCCGTTCGTGTCGCTCCAGAGCCCGAGCGAAAAAATTCTAAGTACCCGTTCGTGTCGCTCCGGAGCCTGAGCGAAAAAATTCTAAGTCCCCGTTCGTGTCGCTCCGGAACCGAATGTCGACGGAACGAAGGGACAACGGTAGATCCTTATTCCTGGTGCTCGTTGCTCTCTAAAACCATACACTTGTTGTCCTCTGTCTCTTAGCTGTGTCGAGATAATCGAGAATCATGGAGCGTTCGTGTCGCTCCGGAACCGAAAGTCGTCGGTTCGAAACGAGAACGTTAGATCCTTATTCCTGATCGTTGAGGCACTCTAAAACTATTAGGCTGTTTTGCTCTCTGATGCCCGTGGACCGAGAGAACGTAGAATAACGGAGCGATCGTGTCGCTCCGGAGTTCGAGCGAAAAAATTCTAAGTCTCCGTTCGTGACGCTCCGTAGCCCGAGCGAAAAGATTCTATGTCCCCGTTCCTGTCGCTCCGGAAGCGAGTGTCGACGGAACGAAGGGACAACGGTAGATCCTTATTCCTGGTGCTCGTGGCTCTCTAAAACCATACACTTGTTGTCCTCTGTCTCTTACCTGTGTCGAGATAATCGAGAATCATGGAGCGTTCGTGTCGCTCCGGAACCGAAAGTCGTCGGTTCGAAACGAGAACGTCAGATCCTTATTCCTGATCGTTGAGGCACTCTAAATCTATTAGGCTGTTTTGCTCTCTGATGCCCGTGGACCAGAGAGAACGTAGAATATTGGAGCGTTCGCGTCGCTCCGGAGTTCGAGCGAAAAAATTCTAAGTCTCCGTTCGTGACGCTCCGTAGCCCGAGCGAAAAGATTCTATGTCCCCGTTCGTGTCGCTCCGGAAGCGAGTGTCGACGGAACGAAGGGACAACGGTAGATCCTTATTCCTGGTGCTCGTGGCTCTCTAAAACCATACACTTGTTGTCCTCTGCATCTTACCTGTGTCGAGATAATCGAGAATCATGGAGCGTTCGTGTCGCTCCGGAACCGAAAGTCGTCGGTTCGAAACGAGAACGTTAGATCCTTATTCCTGATCGTTGAGGCACTCTAAAACTATTAGGCTGTTTTGCTCTCTGATGCCCGTGGACCGAGAGAACGTAGAATATCGGAGCGATCGTGTCGCTCCGGAGTTCGAGCGAAAAAATTCTAAGTCTCCGTTCGTGACGCTCCGTAGCCCGAGCGAAAAGATTCTATGTCCCCGTTCGTGTCGCTCCGGAAGCGAGTGTCGACGGAACGAAGGGACAACGGTAGATCCTTATTCCTGGTGCTCATGGCTCTCTAAAACCATACACTTGTTGTCCTCTGTCTCTTACCTGTGTCGAGATAATCGAGAATCATGGAGCGTTCGTGTCGCTCCGGAACCGAAAGTCGTCGGTTCGAAACGAGAACGTTAGATCCTTATTCCTGATCGTTGAGGCACTCTAAAACTATTAGGCTGTTTTGCTCTCTGATGCCCGTGGACCGAGAGAACGTAGAATAACGGAGCGATCGTGTCGCTCCGGAGTTCGAGCGAAAAAATTCTAAGTCTCCGTTCGTGACGCTCCGTAGCCCGAGCGAAAAGATTCTATGTCCCCGTTCCTGTCTCTCCGGAAGCGAGTGTCGACGGAACGAAGGGACAACGGTAGATCCTTATTCCTGGTGCTCGTGGCTCTCTAAAACCATACACTTGTTGTCCTCTGTCTCTTACCTGTGTCGAGATAATCGAGAATCATGGAGCGTTCGTGTCGCTCCGGAACCGAAAGTCGTCGGTTCGAAACGAGAACGTCAGATCCTTATTCCTGATCGTTGAGGCACTCTAAATCTATTAGGCTGTTTTGCTCTCTGATGCCCGTGGACCAGAGAGAACGTAGAATATTGGAGCGATCGCGTCGCTCCGGAGTTCGAGCGAAAAAATTCTAAGTCTCCGTTCGTGACGCTCCGTAGCCCGAGTGAAAAGATTCTATGTCCCCGTTCGTGTCGCTCCGGAAGCGAGTGTCGACGGAACGAAGGGACAACGGTAGATCCTTATTCCTGGTGCTCGTGGCTCTCTAAAACCATACACTTGTTGTCCTCTGCCTCTTACCTGTGTCGAGATAATCGAGAATCATGGAGCGTTCGCGTCGCTCCGGAACCGAAAGTCGTCGGTTCGAAACGAGAACGTCAGATCCTTATTCCTGATCGTTGAGGCACTCTAAAACTATTAGGCTGTTTTGCTCTCTGATGCCCGTGGACCGAGAGAACGTAGAATATCGGAGCGATCGTGTCGCTCCGGAGTTCGAGCGAGAAAATTCTAAGTCCCCGTTCGTGTCGCTCCGGAGCCCGAGCGAAAAAATTCTAAGTCCCCGATCGTGTCGCTCCGGAACCGAATGTCGACGGAACGAAGAGACAACGGTAGACCCTTATTCCTGGTGCTCGTGGCTCTCTAAAACCATACACTTGTTGTCCTCTGTCTCTTACCTGTGTCGAGATAATCGAGAATCATGGAGCGTTCGTGTCGCTCCGGAACCAAAGGTCGTCGGTTCGAAACGAGAACGTTAGATCCTTATTCCTGATCGCTGAGGCACTCTAAAACTATTAGGCTGTTTTGCTCTCTGATGCCCGTGGACCGAGAGAACGTAGAATATCGGAGCGATCGTGTCGCTCCGGAGTTCGAGCGAAAAAATTCTAAGTCTCCGTTCGTGTCGCTCCGGAGCCCGAGCGAAAAAATTCTAAGTCCCCGTTCGTGTCGCTCCGGAACCGAATGTCGACGGAACGAAGGGACAACGGTAGATCCTTATTCCTGGTGCTCGTGGCTCTCTAAAACCATACACTTGTTGTCCTCTGTCTCTTAGCTGTGTCGAGATAATCGAGAGTCATGGAGCGTTCGTGTCGCTCCGGAACCGAAAGTCGTCGGTTCGAAACGAGAACGTTAGATCCTTATTCCTGATCGTTGAGGCACTCTAAAACTATTAGGCTGTTTTGCTCTCTGATGCCCGTGGACCGAGAGAGCGTAGAATAACGGAGCGATCGTGTCGCTCCGGAGTTCGAGCGAAAAAATTCTAAGTCCCCGTTCGTGTCGCTCCGGAGTCCGAGCGAAAAAATTCTAAGTCCCCGTTCGTGTCGCTCCGGAACCCAATGTCGACGGAAAGAAGGGACAACGGTAGATCCTTATTCCTGGTGCTCGTGGCTCTCTAAAACCATACACTTGTTGTCCTCTGTCCCTTACCTGTGTCGAGATAATCGAGAATCATGGAGCGTTCGTGTCGCTCCGGAACCGAAAGTCGTCGGTTCGAAACGAGAACGTTAGATCCTTATTCCTGATCGTTGAGGCACTCTAAAACTATTAGGCTGTTTTGCTCTCTGATGCCCGTGGACCGAGAGAACGTAGAATATCGGAGCGATCGTGTCGCTCCGGAGTTCGAGCGAGAAAATTCTAAGTCTCCGTTCGTGACGCTCCGTAGCCCGAGCGAAAAGATTCTATGTCCCCGTTCGTGTCGCTCCGGAAGCGAGTGTCGACGGAACGAAGGGACAACGGTAGATCCTTATTCCTGGTGCTCGTGGCTCTCTAAAACCATATACTTGTTTTCCTCTGTCTCTTACCTGTGTCGAGATAAACGAGAATCATGGAGCGTTCGTGTCGCTCCGGAACCGAAAGTCGTCGTCTCGAAACGAGAACGTTAGATCCTTATTCCTGATCGTTGAGGCAGTCTAAAACTATTAGGCTGTTTTGCTGTCTGATGCCCGTGCACCGAGAGAACGTAGAATATCGGAGCGATCGTGTCGCTCCGGAGTTCGGGCGGAAAAATTCTAAGTCCCCGTTCGTGTCGCTCCAGAGCCCGAGCGAAAAAATTCTAAGTACCCGTTCGTGTCGCTCCGGAGCCTGAGCGAAAAAATTCTAAGTCCCCGTTCGTGTCGCTCCGGAACCGAATGTCGACGGAACGAAGGGACAACGGTAGATCCTTATTCCTGGTGCTCGTTGCTCTCTAAAACCATACACTTGTTGTCCTCTGTCTCTTAGCTGTGTCGAGATAATCGAGAATCATGGAGCGTTCGTGTCGCTCCGGAACCGAAAGTCGTCGGTTCGAAACGAGAACGTTAGATCCTTATTCCTGATCGTTGAGGCACTCTAAAACTATTAGGCTGTTTTGCTCTCTGATGCCCGTGGACCGAGAGAACGTAGAATAACGGAGCGATCGTGTCGCTCCGGAGTTCGAGCGAAAAAATTCTAAGTCTCCGTTCGTGACGCTCCGTAGCCCGAGCGAAAAGATTCTATGTCCCCGTTCCTGTCGCTCCGGAAGCGAGTGTCGACGGAACGAAGGGACAACGGTAGATCCTTATTCCTGGTGCTCGTGGCTCTCTAAAACCATACACTTGTTGTCCTCTGTCTCTTACCTGTGTCGAGATAATCGAGAATCATGGAGCGTTCGTGTCGCTCCGGAACCGAAAGTCGTCGGTTCGAAACGAGAACGTCAGATCCTTATTCCTGATCGTTGAGGCACTCTAAATCTATTAGGCTGTTTTGCTCTCTGATGCCCGTGGACCAGAGAGAACGTAGAATATTGGAGCGTTCGCGTCGCTCCGGAGTTCGAGCGAAAAAATTCTAAGTCTCCGTTCGTGACGCTCCGTAGCCCGAGCGAAAAGATTCTATGTCCCCGTTCGTGTCGCTCCGGAAGCGAGTGTCGACGGAACGAAGGGACAACGGTAGATCCTTATTCCTGGTGCTCGTGGTTCTCTAAAACCATACACTTGTTGTCCTCTGTCTCTTACCTGTGTCGAGATAATCGAGAATCATGGAGCGTTCGTGTCGCTCCGGAACCGAAAGTCGTCGGTTCGAAACGAGAACGTCAGATCCTTATTCCTGATCGTTGAGGCACTCTAAAACTATTAGGCTGTTTTGCTCTCTGATGCCCGTGGACCAGAGAGAACGTAGAATATCGGAGCGATCGTGTCGCTCCGGAGTTCGAGCGAAAAAATTCTAAGTCTCCGTTCGTGACGCTCCGTAGCCCGAGCGAAAAGATTCTATGTCCCCGTTCGTGTCGCTCCGGAAGCGAGTGTCGACGGAACGAAGGGACAACGGTAGATCCTTATTCCTGGTGCTCGTGGCTCTCTAAAACCATATACTTGTTTTCCTCTGTCTCTTACCTGTGTCGAGATAAACGAGAATCATGGAGCGTTCGTGTCGCTCCGGAACCGAAAGTCGTCGTCTCGAAACGAGAACGATAGATCCTTATTCCTGATCGTTCAGGCAGTCTAAAACTATTAGGCTGTTTTGCTGTCTGATGCCCGTGCACCGAGAGAACGTAGAATATCGGAGCGATTGTGTCGCTCCGGAGTTCGGGCGGAAAAATTCTAAGTCCCCGTTCGTGTCGCTCCGGAGCCCGAGCGAAAAAATTCTAAGTACCCGTTCGTGTCGCTCCGGAGCCTGAGCGAAAAAATTCTAAGTCCCCGTTCGTGTCGCTCCGGAACCGAATGTCGACGGAACGAAGGGACAACGGTAGATCCTTATTCCTGGTGCTCGTGGCTCTCTAAAACCATACACTTGTTGTCCTCTGTCTCTTAGCTGTGTCGAGATAATCGAGAATCATGGAGCGTTCGTGTCGCTCCGGAACCGAAAGTCGTCGGTTCGAAACGAGAACGTTAGATCCTTATTCCTGATCGTTGAGGCACTCTAAAACTATTAGGCTGTTTTGCTCTCTGATGCCCGTGGACCGAGAGAACGTAGAATATCGGAGCGATCGTGTCGCTCCGGAGTTCGAGCGAAAAAATTCTAAGTCTCCGTTCGTGACGCTCCGTAGCCCGGGCGAAAAGATTCTATGTCCCCGTTCGTGTCGCTCCGGAAGCGAGTGTCGACGGAACGAAGGGACAACGGTAGATCCTTATTCCTGGTGCCCGTGGCTCTCTAAAGCCATACACTTGTTGTCCTCTGTCTCTTACCTGTGTCGAGATAATCGAGAATCATGGAGCGTTCGTGTCGCTCCGGAACCGAAAGTCGTCGGTTCGAAACGAGAACGTCAGATCCTTATTCCTGATCGTTGAGGCACTCTAAAACTATTAGGCTGTTTTGCTGTCTGATGCCCGTGCACCGAGAGAACGTAGAATAACGGAGCGATCGTGTCGCTCCGGAGTTCGAGCGAAAAAATTCTAAGTCTCCGTTCGTGACGCTCCGTAGCCCGAGCGAAAAGATTCTATGTCCCCGTTCCTGTCGCTCCGGAAGCGAGTGTCGACGGAACGAAGGGACAACGGTAGATCCTTATTCCTGGTGCTCGTGGCTCTCTAAAACCATACACTTGTTGTCCTCTGTCTCTTACCTGTGTCGAGATAATCGAGAATCATGGAGCGTTCGTGTCGCTCCGGAACCGAAAGTCGTCGGTTCGAAACGAGAACGTTAGATCCTTATTCCTGATCGTTGAGGCACTCTAAAACTATTAGGCTGTTTTGCTCTCTGATGCCCGTGGACCGAGAGAACGTAGAATATCGGAGCGATCGTGTCGCTCCGGAGTTCGAGCGAAAAAATTCTAAGTCTCCGTTCGTGACGCTCCGTAGCCCGAGCGAAAAGATTCTATGTCCCCGTTCGTGTCGCTCCGGAAGCGAGTGTCGACGGAACGAAGGGACAACGGTAGATCCTTATTCCTGGTGCTCGTGGCTCTCTAAAACCATACACTTGTTGTCCTCTGTCTCTTACCTGTGTCGAGATAATCGAGAATCATGGAGCGTTCGTGTCGCTCCGGAACCGAAAGTCGTCGGTTCGAAACGAGAACGTCAGATCCTTATTCCTGATCGTTGAGGCACTCTAAATCTATTAGGCTGTTTTGCTCTCTGATGCCCGTGGACCAGAGAGAACGTAGAATATTGGAGCGTTCGCGTCGCTCCGGAGTTCGAGCGAAAAAATTCTAAGTCTCCGTTCGTGACGCTCCGTAGCCCGAGCGAAAAGATTCTATGTCCCCGTTCGTGTCGCTCCGGAAGCGAGTGTCGACGGAACGAAGGGACAACGGTAGATCCTTATTCCTGGTGCTCGTGGCTCTCTAAAACCATACACTTGTTGTCCTCTGCATCTTACCTGTGTCGAGATAATCGAGAATCATGGAGCGTTCGTGTCGCTCCGGAACCGAAAGTCGTCGGTTCGAAACGAGAACGTTAGATCCTTATTCCTGATCGTTGAGGCACTCTAAAACTATTAGGCTGTTTTGCTCTCTGATGCCCGTGGACCGAGAGAACGTAGAATATCGGAGCGATCGTGTCGCTCCGGAGTTCGAGCGAAAAAATTCTAAGTCTCCGTTCGTGACGCTCCGTAGCCCGAGCGAAAAGATTCTATGTCCCCGTTCGTGTCGCTCCGGAAGCGAGTGTCGACGGAACGAAGGGACAACGGTAGATCCTTATTCCTGGTGCTCATGGCTCTCTAAAACCATACACTTGTTGTCCTCTGTCTCTTACCTGTGTCGAGATAATCGAGAATCATGGAGCGTTCGTGTCGCTCCGGAACCGAAAGTCGTCGGTTCGAAACGAGAACGTTAGATCCTTATTCCTGATCGTTGAGGCACTCTAAAACTATTAGGCTGTTTTGCTCTCTGATGCCCGTGGACCGAGAGAACGTAGAATAACGGAGCGATCGTGTCGCTCCGGAGTTCGAGCGAAAAAATTCTAAGTCTCCGTTCGTGACGCTCCGTAGCCCGAGCGAAAAGATTCTATGTCCCCGTTCCTGTCTCTCCGGAAGCGAGTGTCGACGGAACGAAGGGACAACGGTAGATCCTTATTCCTGGTGCTCGTGGCTCTCTAAAACCATACACTTGTTGTCCTCTGTCTCTTACCTGTGTCGAGATAATCGAGAATCATGGAGCGTTCGTGTCGCTCCGGAACCGAAAGTCGTCGGTTCGAAACGAGAACGTCAGATCCTTATTCCTGATCGTTGAGGCACTCTAAATCTATTAGGCTGTTTTGCTCTCTGATGCCCGTGGACCAGAGAGAACGTAGAATATTGGAGCGATCGCGTCGCTCCGGAGTTCGAGCGAAAAAATTCTAAGTCTCCGTTCGTGACGCTCCGTAGCCCGAGTGAAAAGATTCTATGTCCCCGTTCGTGTCGCTCCGGAAGCGAGTGTCGACGGAACGAAGGGACAACGGTAGATCCTTATTCCTGGTGCTCGTGGCTCTCTAAAACCATACACTTGTTGTCCTCTGCCTCTTACCTGTGTCGAGATAATCGAGAATCATGGAGCGTTCGCGTCGCTCCGGAACCGAAAGTCGTCGGTTCGAAACGAGAACGTCAGATCCTTATTCCTGATCGTTGAGGCACTCTAAAACTATTAGGCTGTTTTGCTCTCTGATGCCCGTGGACCGAGAGAACGTAGAATATCGGAGCGATCGTGTCGCTCCGGAGTTCGAGCGAGAAAATTCTAAGTCCCCGTTCGTGTCGCTCCGGAGCCCGAGCGAAAAAATTCTAAGTCCCCGATCGTGTCGCTCCGGAACCGAATGTCGACGGAACGAAGAGACAACGGTAGACCCTTATTCCTGGTGCTCGTGGCTCTCTAAAACCATACACTTGTTGTCCTCTGTCTCTTACCTGTGTCGAGATAATCGAGAATCATGGAGCGTTCGTGTCGCTCCGGAACCAAAGGTCGTCGGTTCGAAACGAGAACGTTAGATCCTTATTCCTGATCGCTGAGGCACTCTAAAACTATTAGGCTGTTTTGCTCTCTGATGCCCGTGGACCGAGAGAACGTAGAATATCGGAGCGATCGTGTCGCTCCGGAGTTCGAGCGAAAAAATTCTAAGTCTCCGTTCGTGTCGCTCCGGAGCCCGAGCGAAAAAATTCTAAGTCCCCGTTCGTGTCGCTCCGGAACCGAATGTCGACGGAACGAAGGGACAACGGTAGATCCTTATTCCTGGTGCTCGTGGCTCTCTAAAACCATACACTTGTTGTCCTCTGTCTCTTAGCTGTGTCGAGATAATCGAGAGTCATGGAGCGTTCGTGTCGCTCCGGAACCGAAAGTCGTCGGTTCGAAACGAGAACGTTAGATCCTTATTCCTGATCGTTGAGGCACTCTAAAACTATTAGGCTGTTTTGCTCTCTGATGCCCGTGGACCGAGAGAGCGTAGAATAACGGAGCGATCGTGTCGCTCCGGAGTTCGAGCGAAAAAATTCTAAGTCCCCGTTCGTGTCGCTCCGGAGTCCGAGCGAAAAAATTCTAAGTCCCCGTTCGTGTCGCTCCGGAACCCAATGTCGACGGAAAGAAGGGACAACGGTAGATCCTTATTCCTGGTGCTCGTGGCTCTCTAAAACCATACACTTGTTGTCCTCTGTCCCTTACCTGTGTCGAGATAATCGAGAATCATGGAGCGTTCGTGTCGCTCCGGAACCGAAAGTCGTCGGTTCGAAACGAGAACGTTAGATCCTTATTCCTGATCGTTGAGGCACTCTAAAACTATTAGGCTGTTTTGCTCTCTGATGCCCGTGGACCGAGAGAACGTAGAATATCGGAGCGATCGTGTCGCTCCGGAGTTCGAGCGAGAAAATTCTAAGTCTCCGTTCGTGACGCTCCGTAGCCCGAGCGAAAAGATTCTATGTCCCCGTTCGTGTCGCTCCGGAAGCGAGTGTCGACGGAACGAAGGGACAACGGTAGATCCTTATTCCTGGTGCTCGTGGCTCTCTAAAACCATATACTTGTTTTCCTCTGTCTCTTACCTGTGTCGAGATAAACGAGAATCATGGAGCGTTCGTGTCGCTCCGGAACCGAAAGTCGTCGTCTCGAAACGAGAACGTTAGATCCTTATTCCTGATCGTTGAGGCAGTCTAAAACTATTAGGCTGTTTTGCTGTCTGATGCCCGTGCACCGAGAGAACGTAGAATATCGGAGCGATCGTGTCGCTCCGGAGTTCGGGCGGAAAAATTCTAAGTCCCCGTTCGTGTCGCTCCAGAGCCCGAGCGAAAAAATTCTAAGTACCCGTTCGTGTCGCTCCGGAGCCTGAGCGAAAAAATTCTAAGTCCCCGTTCGTGTCGCTCCGGAACCGAATGTCGACGGAACGAAGGGACAACGGTAGATCCTTATTCCTGGTGCTCGTTGCTCTCTAAAACCATACACTTGTTGTCCTCTGTCTCTTAGCTGTGTCGAGATAATCGAGAATCATGGAGCGTTCGTGTCGCTCCGGAACCGAAAGTCGTCGGTTCGAAACGAGAACGTTAGATCCTTATTCCTGATCGTTGAGGCACTCTAAAACTATTAGGCTGTTTTGCTCTCTGATGCCCGTGGACCGAGAGAACGTAGAATAACGGAGCGATCGTGTCGCTCCGGAGTTCGAGCGAAAAAATTCTAAGTCTCCGTTCGTGACGCTCCGTAGCCCGAGCGAAAAGATTCTATGTCCCCGTTCCTGTCGCTCCGGAAGCGAGTGTCGACGGAACGAAGGGACAACGGTAGATCCTTATTCCTGGTGCTCGTGGCTCTCTAAAACCATACACTTGTTGTCCTCTGTCTCTTACCTGTGTCGAGATAATCGAGAATCATGGAGCGTTCGTGTCGCTCCGGAACCGAAAGTCGTCGGTTCGAAACGAGAACGTCAGATCCTTATTCCTGATCGTTGAGGCACTCTAAATCTATTAGGCTGTTTTGCTCTCTGATGCCCGTGGACCAGAGAGAACGTAGAATATTGGAGCGTTCGCGTCGCTCCGGAGTTCGAGCGAAAAAATTCTAAGTCTCCGTTCGTGACGCTCCGTAGCCCGAGCGAAAAGATTCTATGTCCCCGTTCGTGTCGCTCCGGAAGCGAGTGTCGACGGAACGAAGGGACAACGGTAGATCCTTATTCCTGGTGCTCGTGGTTCTCTAAAACCATACACTTGTTGTCCTCTGTCTCTTACCTGTGTCGAGATAATCGAGAATCATGGAGCGTTCGTGTCGCTCCGGAACCGAAAGTCGTCGGTTCGAAACGAGAACGTCAGATCCTTATTCCTGATCGTTGAGGCACTCTAAAACTATTAGGCTGTTTTGCTCTCTGATGCCCGTGGACCAGAGAGAACGTAGAATATCGGAGCGATCGTGTCGCTCCGGAGTTCGAGCGAAAAAATTCTAAGTCTCCGTTCGTGACGCTCCGTAGCCCGAGCGAAAAGATTCTATGTCCCCGTTCGTGTCGCTCCGGAAGCGAGTGTCGACGGAACGAAGGGACAACGGTAGATCCTTATTCCTGGTGCTCGTGGCTCTCTAAAACCATATACTTGTTTTCCTCTGTCTCTTACCTGTGTCGAGATAAACGAGAATCATGGAGCGTTCGTGTCGCTCCGGAACCGAAAGTCGTCGTCTCGAAACGAGAACGATAGATCCTTATTCCTGATCGTTCAGGCAGTCTAAAACTATTAGGCTGTTTTGCTGTCTGATGCCCGTGCACCGAGAGAACGTAGAATATCGGAGCGATTGTGTCGCTCCGGAGTTCGGGCGGAAAAATTCTAAGTCCCCGTTCGTGTCGCTCCGGAGCCCGAGCGAAAAAATTCTAAGTACCCGTTCGTGTCGCTCCGGAGCCTGAGCGAAAAAATTCTAAGTCCCCGTTCGTGTCGCTCCGGAACCGAATGTCGACGGAACGAAGGGACAACGGTAGATCCTTATTCCTGGTGCTCGTGGCTCTCTAAAACCATACACTTGTTGTCCTCTGTCTCTTAGCTGTGTCGAGATAATCGAGAATCATGGAGCGTTCGTGTCGCTCCGGAACCGAAAGTCGTCGGTTCGAAACGAGAACGTTAGATCCTTATTCCTGATCGTTGAGGCACTCTAAAACTATTAGGCTGTTTTGCTCTCTGATGCCCGTGGACCGAGAGAACGTAGAATATCGGAGCGATCGTGTCGCTCCGGAGTTCGAGCGAAAAAATTCTAAGTCTCCGTTCGTGACGCTCCGTAGCCCGGGCGAAAAGATTCTATGTCCCCGTTCGTGTCGCTCCGGAAGCGAGTGTCGACGGAACGAAGGGACAACGGTAGATCCTTATTCCTGGTGCCCGTGGCTCTCTAAAGCCATACACTTGTTGTCCTCTGTCTCTTACCTGTGTCGAGATAATCGAGAATCATGGAGCGTTCGTGTCGCTCCGGAACCGAAAGTCGTCGGTTCGAAACGAGAACGTCAGATCCTTATTCCTGATCGTTGAGGCACTCTAAAACTATTAGGCTGTTTTGCTGTCTGATGCCCGTGCACCGAGAGAACGTAGAATAACGGAGCGATCGTGTCGCTCCGGAGTTCGAGCGAAAAAATTCTAAGTCTCCGTTCGTGACGCTCCGTAGCCCGAGCGAAAAGATTCTATGTCCCCGTTCCTGTCGCTCCGGAAGCGAGTGTCGACGGAACGAAGGGACAACGGTAGATCCTTATTCCTGGTGCTCGTGGCTCTCTAAAACCATACACTTGTTGTCCTCTGTCTCTTACCTGTGTCGAGATAATCGAGAATCATGGAGCGTTCGTGTCGCTCCGGAACCGAAAGTCGTCGGTTCGAAACGAGAACGTTAGATCCTTATTCCTGATCGTTGAGGCACTCTAAAACTATTAGGCTGTTTTGCTCTCTGATGCCCGTGGACCGAGAGAACGTAGAATATCGGAGCGATCGTGTCGCTCCGGAGTTCGAGCGAAAAAATTCTAAGTCTCCGTTCGTGACGCTCCGTAGCCCGAGCGAAAAGATTCTATGTCCCCGTTCGTGTCGCTCCGGAAGCGAGTGTCGACGGAACGAAGGGACAACGGTAGATCCTTATTCCTGGTGCTCGTGGCTCTCTAAAACCATACACTTGTTGTCCTCTGTCTCTTACCTGTGTCGAGATAATCGAGAATCATGGAGCGTTCGTGTCGCTCCGGAACTGAAAGTCGTCGGTTCGACACGAGAACGTCAGATCCTTATTCCTGATCGTTGAGGCACTCTAAAACTATTAGGCTGTTTTGCTCTCTGATGCCCGTGGACCGAGAGAACGTAGAATATCGGAGCGATCGTGTCGCTCCGGAGTTCGAGCGAAAAAATTCTAAGTCTCCGTTCGTGACGCTCCGTAGCCCGGGCGAAAAGATTCTATGTCCCCGTTCGTGTCGCTCCGGAAGCGAGTGTCGACGGAACGAAGGGACAACGGTAGATCCTTATTCCTGGTGCCCGTGGCTCTCTAAAGCCATACACTTGTTGTCCTCTGTCTCTTACCTGTGTCGAGATAATCGAGAATCATGGAGCGTTCGTGTCGCTCCGGAACCGAAAGTCGTCGGTTCGAAACGAGAACGTCAGATCCTTATTCCTGATCGTTGAGGCACTCTAAAACTATTAGGCTGTTTTGCTGTCTGATGCCCGTGCACCGAGAGAACGTAGAATAACGGAGCGATCGTGTCGCTCCGGAGTTCGAGCGAAAAAATTCTAAGTCTCCGTTCGTGACGCTCCGTAGCCCGAGCGAAAAGATTCTATGTCCCCGTTCCTGTCGCTCCGGAAGCGAGTGTCGACGGAACGAAGGGACAACGGTAGATCCTTATTCCTGGTGCTCGTGGCTCTCTAAAACCATACACTTGTTGTCCTCTGTCTCTTACCTGTGTCGAGATAATCGAGAATCATGGAGCGTTCGTGTCGCTCCGGAACCGAAAGTCGTCGGTTCGAAACGAGAACGTCAGATCCTTATTCCTGATCGTTGAGGCACTCTAAATCTATTAGGCTGTTTTGCTCTCTGATGCCCGTGGACCAGAGAGAACGTAGAATATTGGAGCGATCGCGTCGCTCCGGAGTTCGAGCGAAAAAATTCTAAGTCTCCGTTCGTGACGCTCCGTAGCCCGAGCGAAAAGATTCTATGTCCCCGTTCGTGTCGCTCCGGAAGCGAGTGTCGACGGAACGAAGGGACAACGGTAGATCCTTATTCCTGGTGCTCGTGGTTCTCTAAAACCATACACTTGTTGTCCTCTGTCTCTTACCTGTGTCGAGATAATCGAGAATCATGGAGCGTTCGTGTCGCTCCGGAACCGAAAGTCTTCGGTTCGAAACGAGAACGTCAGATCCTTATTCCTGATCGTTGAGGCACTCTAAAACTATTAGGCTGTTTTGCTCTCTGATGCCCGTGGACCAGAGAGAACGTAGAATATCGGAGCGATCGTGTCGCTCCGGAGTTCGAGCGAAAAAATTCTAAGTCTCCGTTCGTGACGCTCCGTAGCCCGAGCGAAAAGATTCTATGTCCCCGTTCGTGTCGCTCCGGAAGCGAGTGTCGACGGAACGAAGGGACAACGGTAGATCCTTATTCCTGGTGCTCGTGGCTCTCTAAAACCATATACTTGTTTTCCTCTGTCTCTTACCTGTGTCGAGATAAACGAGAATCATGGAGCGTTCGTGTCGCTCCGGAACCGAAAGTCGTCGTCTCGAAACGAGAACGATAGATCCTTATTCCTGATCGTTCAGGCAGTCTAAAACTATTAGGCTGTTTTGCTGTCTGATGCCCGTGCACCGAGAGAACGTAGAATATCGGAGCGATTGTGTCGCTCCGGAGTTCGGGCGGAAAAATTCTAAGTCCCCGTTCGTGTCGCTCCGGAACCGAATGTCGACGGAACGAAGGGACAACGGTAGATCCTTATTCCTGGTGCTCGTGGCTCTCTAAAACCATACACTTGTTGTCCTCTGTCTCTTAGCTGTGTCGAGATAATCGAGAATCATGGAGCGTTCGTGTCGCTCCGGAACCGAAAGTCGTCGGTTCGAAACGAGAACGTTAGATCCTTATTCCTGATCGTTGAGGCACTCTAAAACTATTAGGCTGTTTTGCTCTCTGATGCCCGTGGACCGAGAGAACGTAGAATATCGGAGCGATCGTGTCGCTCCGGAGTTCGAGCGAAAAAATTCTAAGTCCCCGTTTGTGTCGCTCCGGAGCCCGAGCGAAAAAATTCTAAATCCCCGTTCGTGTCGCTCCGGTACCGAATGTCGAAGGAACGAAGGGACAACGGTAGATCCTTATTCCTGGTGCTCGTGGCTCTCTAAAACCATACACTTGTTGTCCTCTGTCTCTTACCTGTGTCGAGATAATCGAGAATCATGGAGCGTTCGTGTCGCTCCGGAACCGAAAGTCGTCGGTTCGAAACGAGAACGTTAGATCCTTAATTCTTATCGTTGAGGCACTCTAAAACTATTAGGCTGTTTTGCTCTCTGATGCCCGTGGACCGAGAGAACGTAGAATATCGGAGGGATCGTGTCGCTCCGGAGTTCGAGCGAAAAAATTCTAAGTCTCCGTTCGTGACGCTCCGTAGCCCGAGCGAAAAGATTCTATGTCCCCGTTCGTGTCGCTCCGGAAGCGAGTGTCGACGGAACGAAGGGACAACGGTAGATCCTTATTCCTGGTGCTCGTGGCTCTCTAAAACCATACACTTGTTGTCCTCTGTCTCTTACCTGTGTCGAGATAATCGAGAATCATGGAGCGATCGTGTCGCTCCGGAACCGAAAGTCGTCGGTTCGAAACGAGAACGTTAGATCCTTATTCCTGATCGTTGAGGCACTCTAAAACTATTAGGCTGTTTTGCTCTCTGATGCCCGTGGACCGAGAGAACGTAGAATAACGGAGCGATCGTGTCGCTCCGGAGTTCGAGCGAAAAAATTCTAAGTCCCCGTTCGTGTCGCTCCGGAGTCCGAGCGAAAAAATTCTAAGTCCCCGTTCGTGTCGCTCCGGAACCGAATGTCGACGGAAAGAAGGGACAACGGTAGATCCTTATTCCTGGTGCTCGTGGCTCTCTAAAACCATATACTTGTTTTCCTCTGTCTCTTACTTGTGTCGAGATAAACGAGAATCATGGAGCGTTCTTGTCGCTCCGGAACCGAAAGTCGTCGTCTCGAAACGAGAACGTTAGATCCTTATTCCTGATCGTTCAGGCAGTCTAAAACTATTAGGCTGTTTTGCTGTCTGATGCCCGTGCACCGAGAGAACGTAGAATATCGGAGCGATCGTGTCGCTCCGGAGTTCGGGCGGAAAAATTCTAAGTCCCCGTTCGTGTCGCTCCGGAGCCCGAGCGAAAAAATTCTAAGTACCCGTTCGTGTCGCTCCGGAGCCTGAGCGAAAAAATTCAAAGTCCCCGTTCGTGTCGCTCCGGAACCGAATGTCGACGGAACGAAGGGACAACGGTAGATCCTTATTCCTGGTGCTCGTGGCTCTCTAAAACCATACACTTGTTGTCCTCTGTCTCTTACCTGTGTCGAGATAATCGAGAATCATGGAGCGTTCGTGTCGCTCCGGAACCGAAAGTCGTCGGTTCGAAACGAGAACGTCAGATCCTTATTCCTGATCGTTGAGGCACTCTAAAACTATTAGGCTGTTTTGCTCTCTGATGCCCGTGGACCAGAGAGAACGTAGAATATCGGAGCGATCGTGTCGCTCCGGAGTTCGAGCGAAAAAATTCTAAGTCTCCGTTCGTGACGCTCCGTAGCCCGAGCGAAAAGATTCTATGTCCCCGTTCGTGTCGCTCCGGAAGCGAGTGTCGACGGAACGAAGGGACAACGGTAGATCCTTATTCCTGGTGCCCGTGGCTCTCTAAAGCCATACACTTGTTGTCCTCTGTCTCTTACCTGTGTCGAGATAATCGAGAATCATGGAGCGTTCGTGTCGCTCCGGAACCGAAAGTCGTCGGTTCGAAACGAGAACGTCAGATCCTTATTCCTGATCGTTGAGGCACTCTAAAACTATTAGGCTGTTTTGCTGTCTGATGCCCGTGCACCGAGAGAACGTAGAATAACGGAGCGATCGTGTCGCTCCGGAGTTCGAGCGAAAAAATTCTAAGTCTCCGTTCGTGACGCTCCGTAGCCCGAGCGAAAAGATTCTATGTCCCCGTTCCTGTCGCTCCGGAAGCGAGTGTCGACGGAACGAAGGGACAACGGTAGATCCTTATTCCTGGTGCTCGTGGCTCTCTAAAACCATACACTTGTTGTCCTCTGTCTCTTACCTGTGTCGAGATAATCGAGAATCATGGAGCGTTCGTGTCGCTCCGGAACCGAAAGTCGTCGGTTCGAAACGAGAACGTCAGATCCTTATTCCTGATCGTTGAGGCACTCTAAATCTATTAGGCTGTTTTGCTCTCTGATGCCCGTGGACCAGAGAGAACGTAGAATATTGGAGCGATCGCGTCGCTCCGGAGTTCGAGCGAAAAAATTCTAAGTCTCCGTTCGTGACGCTCCGTAGCCCGAGCGAAAAGATTCTATGTCCCCGTTCGTGTCGCTCCGGAAGCGAGTGTCGACGGAACGAAGGGACAACGGTAGATCCTTATTCCTGGTGCTCGTGGTTCTCTAAAACCATACACTTGTTGTCCTCTGTCTCTTACCTGTGTCGAGATAATCGAGAATCATGTAGCGTTCGTGTCGCTCCGGAACCGAAAGTCTTCGGTTCGAAACGAGAACGTCAGATCCTTATTCCTGATCGTTGAGGCACTCTAAAACTATTAGGCTGTTTTGCTCTCTGATGCCCGTGGACCAGAGAGAACGTAGAATATCGGAGCGATCGTGTCGCTCCGGAGTTCGAGCGAAAAAATTCTAAGTCTCCGTTCGTGACGCTCCGTAGCCCGAGCGAAAAGATTCTATGTCCCCGTTCGTGTCGCTCCGGAAGCGAGTGTCGACGGAACGAAGGGACAACGGTAGATCCTTATTCCTGGTGCTCGTGGCTCTCTAAAACCATATACTTGTTTTCCTCTGTCTCTTACCTGTGTCGAGATAAACGAGAATCATGGAGCGTTCGTGTCGCTCCGGAACCGAAAGTCGTCGTCTCGAAACGAGAACGTTAGATCCTTATTCCTGATCGTTGAGGCACTCTAAAACTATTAGGCTGTTTTGCTCTCTGATGCCCGTGGACCGAGAGAACGTAGAATATCGGAGCGATCGTGTCGCTCCGTAGTTCGAGCGAAAAAATTCTAAGTCTCCGTTCGTGACGCTCCGTAGCCCGAGCGAAAAGATTCTATGTCCCCGTTCGTGTCGCTCCGGAAGCGAGTGTCGACGGAACGAAGGGACAACGGTAGATCCTTATTCCTGGTGCCCGTGGCTCTCTAAAACCATACACTTGTTGTCCTCTGTCTCTTACCTGTGTCAAGATAATCGAGAATCATGGAGCGTTCGTGTCGCTCCGGAACCGAAAGTCGTCGGTTCGAAACGAGAACGTTAGATCCTTAATTCTTATCGTTGAGGCACTCTAAAACTATTAGGCTGTTTTGCTCTCTGATGCCCGTGGACCGAGAGAACGTAGAATATCGGAGGGATCGTGTCGCTCCGGAGTTCGAGCGAAAAAATTCTAAGTCTCCGTTCGTGACGCTCCGTAGCCCGAGCGAAAAGATTCTATGTCCCCGTTCGTGTCGCTCCGGAAGCGAGTGTCGACGGAACGAAGGGACAACGGTAGATCCTTATTCCTGGTGCTCGTGGCTCTCTAAAACCATACACTTGTTGTCCTCTGTCTCTTACCTGTGTCGAGATAATCGAGAATCATGGAGCGATCGTGTCGCTCCGGAACCGAAAGTCGTCGGTTCGAAACGAGAACGTTAGATCCTTATTCCTGATCGTTGAGGCACTCTAAAACTATTAGGCTGTTTTGCTCTCTGATGCCCGTGGACCGAGAGAACGTAGAATAACGGAGCGATCGTGTCGCTCCGGAGTTCGAGCGAAAAAATTCTAAGTCCCCGTTTGTGTCGCTCCGGAGCCCGAGCGAAAAAATTCTAAATCCCCGTTCGTGTCGCTCCGGTACCGAATGTCGAAGGAACGAAGGGACAACGGTAGATCCTTATTCCTGGTGCTCGTGGCTCTCTAAAACCATAAACTTGTTGTCCTCTGTCTCTTACCTGTGTCGAGATAAACGAGAATCATGGAGCGTTCGTGTCGCTCCGGAACCGAAAGTCGTCGGTTCGAAACGAGAACGTTAGATCCTTATTCCTGATCGTTGAGGCACTCTAAAACTATTAGGCTGTTTTGCTCTCTGATGCCCGTGGACCGAGAGAACGTAGAATATCGGAGCGATCGTGTCGCTCCGGAGTTCGAGCGAAAAAATTCTAAGTCCCCGTTCGTGTCGCTCCGGAGCCGAATGTCGACGGAAAGAAGGACAACGGTAGATCCTTATTCCTGGTGCTCGTGGCTCTCTAAAACCATACACTTGTTGTCCTCTGTCTCTTACCTGTGTCGAGATAATCGAGAATCATGGAGCGTTCGTGTCGCTCCGGAACCGAAAGTCGTCGGTTCGAAACGAGAACGTCAGATCCTTATTCCTGATCGTTGAGGCACTCTAAAACTATTAGGCTGTTTTGCTCTCTGATGCCCGTGGACCAGAGAGAACGTAGAATATCGGAGCGATCGTGTCGCTCCGGAGTTCGAGCGAAAAAATTCTAAGTCTCCGTTCGTGACGCTCCGTAGCCCGAGCGAAAAGATTCTATGTCCCCGTTCGTGTCGCTCCGGAAGCGAGTGTCGACGGAACGAAGGGACAACGGTAGATCCTTATTCCTGGTGCTCGTGGCTCTCTAAAACCATACACTTGTTGTCCTCTGTCTCTTACCTGTGTCGAGATAATCGAGAATCATGGAGCGTTCGTGTCGCTCCGGAACCGAAAGTCGTCGGTTCGAAACGAGAACGTCAGATCCTTATTCCTGATCGTTGAGGCACTCTAAAACTATTAGGCTGTTTTGCTCTCTGATGACCGTGGACCAGAGAGAACGTAGAATATTGGAGCGATCGTGTCGCTCCGGAGTTCGAGCGAAAAAATTCTAAGTCCCCGTTTGTGTCGCTCCGGAGCCCGAGCGAAAAAATTCTAAATCCCCGTTCGTGTCGCTCCGGTACCGAATGTCGAAGGAACGAAGGGACAACAGTAGATCCTTATTCCTGGTGCTCGTGGCTCTCTAAAACCATACACTTGTTGTCCTCTGTCTCTTACCTGTGTCGAGATAATCGAGAATCATGGAGCGTTCGTGTCGCTCCGGAACCGAAAGTCGTCGGTTCGAAACGAGAACGTTAGATCCTTATTCCTGATCGTTGAGGCACTCTAAAACTATTAGGCTGTTTTGCTCTCTGATGCCCGTGGACCGAGAGAACGTAGAATATCGGAGCGATCGTGTCGCTCCGGAGTTCGAGCGAAAAAATTCTAAGTCCCCGTTCGTGTCGCTCCGGAACCGAATGTCGACGGAAAGAAGGGACAACGGTAGATCCTTATTCCTGGTGCTCGTGGCTCTCTAAAACCATACACTTGTTGTCCTCTGTCTCTTACCTGTGTCGAGATAATCGAGAATCATGGAGCGTTCGTGTCGCTCCGGAACCGAAAGTCGTCGGTTCGAAACGAGAACGTCAGATCCTTATTCCTGATCGTTGAGGCACTCTAAAACTATTAGGCTGTTTTGCTCTCTGATGCCCGTGGACCAGAGAGAACGTAGAATATCGGAGCGATCGTGTCGCTCCGGAGTTCGAGCGAAAAAATTCTAAGTCTCCGTTCGTGACGCTCCGTAGCCCGAGCGAAAAGATTCTATGTCCCCGTTCGTGTCGCTCCGGAAGCGAGTGTCGACGGAACGAAGGGACAACGGTAGATCCTTATTCCTGGTGCTCGTGGCTCGCTAAAACCATACACTTGTTGTCCTCTGTCTCTTACCTGTGTCGAGATAATCGAGAATCATGGAGCGTTCGTGTCGCTCCGGAACCGAAAGTCGTCGGTCCGAAACGAGAACGTTAGATCCTTAATTCTTATCGTTGAGGCACTCTAAAACTATTAGGCTGTTTTGCTCTCTGATGCCCGTGGACCGAGAGAACGTAGAATATCGGAGCGATCGTGTCGCTCCGGAGTTCGAGCGAAAAAATTCTAAGTCCCCGTTTGTGTCGCTCCGGAGCACGAGCGAAAAAATTCTAAATCCCCGTTCGTGTCGCTCCGGTACCGAATGTCGAAGGAACGAAGGGACAACGGTAGATCCTTATTCCTGGTGCTCGTGGCTCTCTAAAACCATACACTTGTTGTCCTCTGTCTCTTACCTGTGTCGAGATAATCGAGAATCATGGAGCGTTCGTGTCGCTCCGGAACCGAAAGTCGTCGGTTCGAAACGAGAACGTTAGATCCTTAATTCTTATCGTTGAGTCACTCTAAAACTATTACGCTGTTTTGCTCTCTGATGCCCGTGGACCGAGAGAACGTAGAATATCGGAGGGATCGTGTCGCTCCGGAGTTCGAGCGAAAAAATTCTAAGTCTCCGTTCGTGACGCTCCGTAGCCCGAGCGAAAAGATTCTATGTCCCCGTTCGTGTCGCTCCGGAAGCGAGTGTCGACGGAACGAAGGGACAACGGTAGATCCTTATTCCTGGTGCTCGTGGCTCTCTAAAACCATACACTTGTTGTCCTCTGTCTCTTACCTGTGTCGAGATAATCGAGAATCATGGAGCGTTCGTGTCGCTCCGGAACCGAAAGTCGTCGGTTCGAAACGAGAACGTCAGATCCTTATTCCTGATCGTTGAGGCACTCTAAAACTATTAGGCTGTTTTGCTCTCTGATGCCCGTGGACCAGAGAGAACGTAGAATATCGGAGCGATCGTGTCGCTCCGGAGTTCGAGCGAAAAAATTCTAAGTCCCCGTTCGTGTCGCTCCGGAGCCTGAGCGAAAAAATTCTAAGTCCCCGTTCGTGTCGCTCCGGAACCGAATGTCGACGGAAAGAAGGGACAACGGTAGATCCTTATTCCTGGTGCTCGTGGCTCTCTAAAACCATACACTTGTTGTCCTCTGTCTCTTACCTGTGTCGAGATAATCGAGAATCATGGAGCGTTCGTGTCGCTCCGGAACCGAAAGTCGTCGGTTCGAAACGAGAACGTCAGATCCTTAATTCTTATCGTTGAGGCACTCTAAAACTATTAGGCTGTTTTGCTCTCTGATGCCCGTGGACCGAGAGAACGTAGAATATCGGAGGGATCGTGTCGCTCCGGAGTTCGAGCGAAAAAATTCTAAGTCTCCGTTCGTGACGCTCCGTAGCCCGAGCGAAAAGATTCTATGTCCCCGTTCGTGTCGCTCCGGAAGCGAGTGTCGACGGAACGAAGGGACAACGGTAGATCCTTATTCCTGGTGCTCGTGGCTCTGTAAAACCATACACTTGTTGTCCTCTGTCTCTTACCTGTGTCGAGATAATCGAGAATCATGGAGCGATCGTGTCGCTCCGGAACCGAAAGTCGTCGGTTCGAAACGAGAACGTTAGATCCTTATTCCTGATCGTTGAGGCACTCTAAAACTATTAGTCTGTTTTGCTCTCTGATGCCCGTGGACCGAGAGAACGTAGAATAACGGAGCGATCGTGTCGCTCCGGAGTTCGAGCGAAAAAATTCTAAGTCCCCGTTTGTGTCGCTCCGGAGCCCGAGCGAAAAAATTCTAAATCCCCGTTCGTGTCGCTCCGGTACCGAATGTCGAAGGAACGAAGGGACAACGGTAGATCCTTATTCCTGGTGCTCGTGGCTCTCTAAAACCATAAACTTGTTGTCCTCTGTCTCTTACCTGTGTCGAGATAAACGAGAATCATGGAGCGTTCGTGTCGCTCCGGAACCGAAAGTCGTCGGTTCGAAACGAGAACGTTAGATCCTTATTCCTGATCGTTGAGGCACTCTAAAACTATTAGGCTGTTTTGCTCTCTGATGCCCGTGGACCGAGAGAACGTAGAATATCGGAGCGATCGTGTCGCTCCGGAGTTCGAGCGAAAAAATTCTAAGTCCCCGTTCGTGTCGCTCCGGAACCGAATGTCGACGGAAAGAAGGGACAACGGTAGATCCTTATTCCTGGTGCTCGTGGCTCTCTAAAACCATACACTTGTTGTCCTCTGTCTCTTACCTGTGTCGAGATAATCGAGAATCATGGAGCGTTCGTGTCGCTCCGGAACCGAAAGTCGTCGGTTCGAAACGAGAACGTCAGATCCTTATTCCTGATCGTTGAGGCACTCTAAAACTATTAGGCTGTTTTGCTCTCTGATGCCCGTGGACCAGAGAGAACGTAGAATATCGGAGCGATCGTGTCGCTCCGGAGTTCGAGCGAAAAAATTCTAAGTCTCCGTTCGTGACGCTCCGTAGCCCGAGCGAAAAGATTCTATGTCCCCGTTCGTGTCGCTCCGGAAGCGAGTGTCGACGGAACGAAGGGACAACGGTAGATCCTTATTCCTGGTGCTCGTGGCTCTCTAAAACCATACACTTGTTGTCCTCTGTCTCTTACCTGTGTCGAGATAATCGAGAATCATGGAGCGTTCGTGTCGCTACGGAACCGAAAGTCGTCGGTTCGAAACGAGAACGTTAGATCCTTATTCCTGATCGTTGAGGCACTCTAAAACTATTAGGCTGTTTTGCTCTCTGATGCCCGTGGACCGAGAGAACGTAGAATATCGGAGCGATCGTGTCGCTCCGGAGTTCGAGCGAAAAAATTCTAAGTCCCCGTTCGTGTCGCTCCGGAACCGAATGTCGACGGAAAGAAGGGACAACGGTAGATCCTTATTCCTGGTGCTCGTGGCTCTCTAAAACCATACACTTGTTGTCCTCTGTCTCTTACCTGTGTCGAGATAATCGAGAATCATGGAGCGTTCGTGTCGCTCCGGAACCGAAAGTCGTCGGTTCGAAACGAGAACGTCAGATCCTTATTCCTGATCGTTGAGGCACTCTAAAACTATTAGGCTGTTTTGCTCTCTGATGCCCGTGGACCAGAGAGAACGTAGAATATCGGAGCGATCGTGTCGCTCCGGAGTTCGAGCGAAAAAATTCTAAGTCTCCGTTCGTGACGCTCCGTAGCCCGAGCGAAAAGATTCTATGTCCCCGTTCGTGTCGCTCCGGAAGCGAGTGTCGACGGAACGAAGGGACAACGGTAGATCCTTATTCCTGGTGCTCGTGGCTCGCTAAAACCATACACTTGTTGTCCTCTGTCTCTTACCTGTGTCGAGATAATCGAGAATCATGGAGCGTTCGTGTCGCTCCGGAACCGAAAGTCGTCGGTCCGAAACGAGAACGTTAGATCCTTAATTCTTATCGTTGAGGCACTCTAAAACTATTAGGCTGTTTTGCTCTCTGATGCCCGTGGACCGAGAGAACGTAGAATATCGGAGGGATCGTGTCGCTCCGGAGTTCGAGCGAAAAAATTCTAAGTCTCCGTTCGTGACGCTCCGTAGCCCGAGCGAAAAGATTCTATGTCCCCGTTCGTGTCGCTCCGGAAGCGAGTGTCGACGGAACGAAGGGACAACGGTAGATCCTTATTCCTGGTGCTCGTGGCTCTCTAAAACCATAAACTTGTTGTCCTCTGTCTCTTACCTGTGTCGAGATAAACGAGAATCATGGAGCGTTCGTGTCGCTCCGGAACCGAAAGTCGTCGGTTCGAAACGAGAACGTTAGATCCTTAATTCTTATCGTTTAGGCACTCTAAAACTATTAGGCTGTTTTGCTCTCTGATGCCCGTGGACCGAGAGAACGTAGAATAACGGAGCGATCGTGTCGCTGCGGAGTTCGAGCGAAAAAATTCTAAGTCCCCGTTCGTGTCGCTCCGGAGTCCGAGCGAAAAAATTCTAAGTCCCCGTTCGTGTCGCTCCGGAACCGAATGTTGACGGAAAGAAGGGACAACGGTAGATCCTTATTCCTGGTGCTCGTGGCTCTCTAAAACCATGCACTTGTTGTCCTCTGTCTCTTACCTGTGTCGAGATAATCGAGAATCATGGAGCGTTCGTGTCGCTCCGGAACCGAAAGTCGTCGGTTCGAAACGAGAACGTTAGATCCTTATTCCTGATCGTTGAGGCACTCTAAAACTATTAGGCTGTTTTGCTCTCTGATGCCCGTGGACCGAGAGAACGTAGAATATCGGAGCGATCGTGTCGCTCCGGAGTTCGAGCGAAAAAATTCCAAGTCCCCGTTCGTGTCGCTCCGGAACCGAACGTCGACGGAACGAAGGGACAACGGTAGATCCTTATTCCTGGTGCTCGTGGCTCTCTAAAACCATAAACTTGTTGTCCTCTGTCTCTTACCTGTGTCGAGATAATCGAGAATCATGGAGCGTTCGTGTTGCTCCGGAACCGAAAGTCGTCGGTTCGAAACGAGAACGTCAGATCCTTATTCCTGAACGTTGAGGCACTCTAAAACTATTAGGCTGTTTTGCTCTCTGATGCCCGTGGACCAGAGAGAACGTAGAATATCGGAGCGATCGTGTCGCTCCGGAGTTCGAGCGAAAAAATTCTAAGTCCCCGTTCGTGTCGCTCCGGAGTCCGAGCGAAAAAATTCTAAGTCCCCGTTCGTGTCGCTCCGGAACCGAATGTCGACGGAAAGAAGGGACAACGGTAGATCCTTATTCCTGGTGCTCGTGGCTCTCTAAAACCATACACTTGTTGTCCTCTGTCTCTTACCTGTGTCGAGATAATCGAGAATCATGGAGCGTTCGTGTCGCTCCGGAACCGAAAGTCGTCGGTTCGAAACGAGAACGTTAGATCCTTATTCCTGATCGTTGAGGCACTCTAAAACTATTAGGCTGTTTTGCTCTCTGATGCCCGTGGACCGAGAGAACGTAGAATATCGGAGCGATCGTGTCGCTCCGGAGTTCGAGCGAAAAAATTCCAAGTCCCCGTTCGTGTCGCTCCGGAACCGAATGTCGACGGAACGAAGGGACAACGGTAGATCCTTATTCCTGGTGCTCGTGGCTCTCTAAAACCATAAACTTGTTGTCCTCTGTCTCTTACCTGTGTCGAGATAATCGAGAATCATGGAGCGTTCGTGTTGCTCCGGAACCGAAAGTCGTCGGTTCGAAACGAGAACGTCAGATCCTTATTCCTGAACGTTGAGGCACTCTAAAACTATTAGGCTGTTTTGCTCTCTGATGCCCGTGGACCAGAGAGAACGTAGAATATCGGAGCGATCGTGTCGCTCCGGAGTTCGAGCGAAAAAATTCTAAGTCCCCGTTCGTGTCGCTCCGGAGTCCGAGCGAAAAAATTCTAAGTCCCCGTTCGTGTCGCTCCGGAACCGAATGTCGACGGAAAGAAGGGACAACGGTAGATCCTTATTCCTGGTGCTCGTGGCTCTCTAAAACCATACACTTGTTGTCCTCTGTCTCTTACCTGTGTCGAGATAATCGAGAATCATGGAGCGTTCATGTCGCTCCGGAACCGAAAGTCGTCGGTTCGAAACGAGAACGTTAGATCCTTATTCCTGATCGTTGAGGCACTCTAAAACTATTAGGCTGTTTTGCTCTCTGATGCCCGTGGACCGAGAGAACGTAGAATATCGGAGCGATCGTGTCGCTCCGGAGTTCGAGCGAAAAAATTCTAAGTCTCCGTTCGTGACGCTCCGTAGCCCGAGCGAAAAGATTCTATGTCCCGTTCGTGTCGCTCCGGAAGCGAGTGTCGACGGAACGAAGGGACAACGGTAGATCCTTATTCCTGGTGCTCGTGGCTCTCTAAAACCATACACTTGTTGTCCTCTGTCTCTTACCTGTGTCGAGATAATCGAGAATCATGGAGCGTTCGTGTCGCTCCGGAACTGAAAGTCGTCGGTTCGAAACGAGAACGTCAGATCCTTATTCCTGATCGTTGAGGCACTCTAAAACAATTAGGCTGTTTTGCTCTCTGATGCCCGTGGACCAGAGAGAACGTAGAATATCGGAGCGATCGTGTCGCTCCGGAGTTCGAGCGAAAAAATTCTAAGTCCCCGTTTGTGTCGCTCCGGAGCACGAGCGAAAAAATTCTAAATCCCTGTTCGTGTCGCTCCGGTACCGAATGTCGAAGGAACGAAGGGACAACGGTAGATCCTTATTCCTGGTGCTCGTGGCTCTCTAAAACCATACACTTGTTGTCCTCTGTCTCTTACCTGTGTCGAGATAATCGAGAATCATGGAGCGTTCGTGTCGCTCCGGAACCGAAAGTCGTCGGTTCGAAACGAGAACGTTAGATCCTTAATTCTTATCGTTGAGGCACTCTAAAACTATTAGGCTGTTTTGCTCTCTGATGCCCGTGGACCGAGAGAACGTAGAATATCGGAGGGATCGTGTCGCTCCGGAGTTCGAGCGAAAAAATTCTAAGTCTCCGTTCGTGACGCTCCGTAGCCCGAGCGAAAAGATTCTATGTCCAAGTTCGTGTCGCTCCGGAAGCGAGTGTCGACGGAACGAAGGGACAACGGTAGATCCTTATTCCTGGTGCTCGTGGCTCTCTAAAACCATACACTTGTTGTCCTCTGTCTCTTACCTGTGTCGAGATAATCAAGAATCATGGAGCGTTCGTGTCGCTCCGGAACCGAAAGTCGTCGGTTCGAAACGAGAACGTCAGATCCTTATTCCTGATCGTTGAGGCACTCTAAAACTATTAGGCTGTTTTGCTCTCTGATGCCCGTGGACCAGAGAGAACGTAGAATATCGGAGCGATCGTGTCGCTCCGGAGAGCGAGCGAAAAAATTCTAAGTCTCCGTTCGTGACGCTCCGTAGCCCGAGCGAAAAGATTCTATGTCCCCGTTCGTGTCGCTCCGGAAGCGAGTGTCGACGGAACGAAGGGACAACGGTAGATCCTTATTCCTGGTGCTCGTGGCTCTCTAAAACCATATACTTGTTTTCCTCTGTCTCTTACCTGTGTCGAGATAAACGAGAATCATGGAGCGTTCGTGTCGCTCCGGAACCGAAAGTCGTCGTCTCGAAACGAGAACGTTAGATCCTTATTCCTGATCGTTGAGGCACTCTAAAACTATTAGGCTGTTTTGCTCTCTGATGCCCGTGAACCGAGAGAACGTAGAATATCGGAGCGATCGTGTCGCTCCGGAGTTCGAGCGAGAAAATTCTAAGTCCCCGTTCGTGTCGCTCCGGAGCCCGAGCGAAAAAATTCTAAGTCCCCGATCGTGTCGCTCCGGAACCGAATGTCGACGGAACGAAGAGACAACGGTAGACCCTTATTCCTGGTGCTCGTGGCTCTCTAAAACCATACACTTGTTGTCCTCTGTCTCTTACCTGTGTCGAGATAATCGAGAATCATGGAGCGTTCGTGTCGCTCCGGAACCGAAAGTCGTCGGTTCGAAACGAGAACGTTAGATCCTTATTCCTGATCGTTGAGGCACTCTAAAACTATTAGGCTGTTTTGCTCTCTGATGCCCGTGGACCGAGAGAACGTAGAATAACGGAGCGATCGTGTCGCTCCGGAGTTCGAGCGAAAAAATTCTAAGTCCCCGTTCGTGTCGCTCCGGAGTCCGAGCGAAAAAATTCTAAGTCCCCGTTCGTGTCGCTCCGGAACCGAATGTCGACGGAAAGAAGGGACAACGGTAGATCCTTATTCCTGGTGCTCGTGGCTCTCTAAAACCATACACTTGTTGTCCTCTGTCTCTTACCTGTGTCGAGATAATCGAGAATCATGGAGCGTTCGTGTCGCTCCGGAACCGAAAGTCGTCGGTTCGAAACGAGAACGTCAGATCCTTATTCCTGATCGTTGAGGCACTCCAAAACTATTAGGCTGTTTTGCTCTCTGATGCCCGTGGTCCGAGAGAACGCAGAATATCGGAGCGATCGTGTCGCTCCGGAGTTCGAGCGAAAACATTCTAAGTCCCCGTTCGTGTCGCTCCGGAACCGAATGTCGACGGAACGAAGGGACAACGGTAGATCCTTATTCCTGGTGCTCGTGGCTCTCTAAAACCATACAGTTGTTGTCCTCTGTCTCTGACCTGTGTCGAGATAATCGAGAATCATGGAGCGTTCGTGCCGCTCCGGAACCGAAAGTCGTCGGTTCGAAACGAGAACGTCAGATCCTTATTCCTGATCGTTCAGGCAGTCTAAAACTATTAGGCTGTTTTGCTGTCTGATGCCCGTGCACCGAGAGAACGTAGAATATCGGAGCGATCGTGTTGCTCCGGAGTTCGGGCGGAAAAATTCTAAGTCCACGTTCGTGTCGCTCCGGAGCCCGAGCGAAAAAATTCTAAGTACCCGTTCGTGTCGCTCCGGAGCCTGAGCGAAAAAATTCTAAGTCCCCGTTCGTGTCGCTCCGGAACCGAATGTCGACGGAACGAAGGGACAACGGTAGATCCTTATTCCTGGTGCTCGTGGCTCTCTAAAACCATACACTTGTTGTTCTCTGTCTCTTACCTGTGTCGAGATAATCGAGAATCATGGAGCGTTCGTGTCGCTCCGGAACCGAAAGTCGTCGGTCCGAAACGAGAACGTTAGATCCTTAATTCTTATCGTTGAGGCACTCTAAAACTATTAGGCTGTTTTGCTCTCTGATGCCCGTGGACCGAGAGAACGTAGAATATCGGAGGGATCGTGTCGCTCCGGAGTTCGAGCGAAAAAATTCTAAGTCTCCGTTCGTGACGCTCCGTAGCCCGAGCGAAAAGATTCTATGTCCCCGTTCGTGTCGCTCCGGTACCGAATGTCGACGGAAAGAAGGGACAACGGTAGATCCTTATTCCTGGTGCTCGTGGCTCTCTAAAACCATACACTTGTTGTCCTCTGTCTCTTACCTGTGTCGAGATAATCGAGAATCATGGAGCGTTCGTGTCGCTCCGGAACCGAAAGTCGTCGGTTCGAAACGAGAACGTTACATCCTTATTCCTGATCGTTGAGGCACTCTAAAACTATTAGGCTGTTTTGCTCTCTGATGCCCGTGGACCGAGAGAACGTAGAATAACGGAGCGATCGTGTCGCTCCGGAGTTCGAGCGAAAAAATTCTAAGTCCCCGTTCGTGTCGCTCCGGAGCCTGAGCGAAAAAATTCTAAGTCCCCGTTCGTGTCGCTCCGGAACCGAATGTCGACGGAAAGAAGGGACAACGGTAGATCCTTATTCCTGGTGCTCGTGGCTCTCTAAAACCATACACTTGTTGTCCTCTGTCTCTTACCTGTGTCGAGATAATCGAGAATCATGGAGCGTTCGTGTCGCTCCGGAACCGAAAGTCGTCGGTTCGAAACGAGAACGTCAGATCCTTATTCCTGATCGTTGAGGCACTCTAAAACTATTAGGCTGTTTTGCTCTCTGATGCCCGTGGTCCGAGAGAACGCAGAATATCGGAGCGATCGTGTCGCTCCGGAGTTCGAGCGAAAACATTCTAAGTCCCCGTTCGTGTCGCTCCGGAACCGAATGTCGACGGAACGAAGGGACAACGGTAGATCCTTATTCCTGGTGCTCGTGGCTCTCTAAAACCATACAGTTGTTGTCCTCTGTCTCTGACCTGTGTCGAGATAATCGAGAATCATGGAGCGTTCGTGTCGCTCCGGAACCGAAAGTCGTCGGTTCGAATCCAGAACGTTAGATCCTTAATTCTTATCGTTGAGGCACTCTAAAACTATTAGGCTGTTTTGCTCTCTGATGCCCGTGGACCGAGAGAACGTAGAATATCGGAGGGATCGTGTCGCTCCGGAGTTCGAGCGAAAAAATTCTAAGTCTCCGTTCGTGACGCTCCGTAGCCCGAGCGAAAAGATTCTATGTCCCCGTTCGTGTCGCTCCGGAAGCGAGTGTCGACGGAACGAAGGGACAACGGTAGATCCTTATTCCTGGTGCTCGAGGCTCTCTAAAACCATACACTTGTTGTCCTCTGTCTCTTACCTGTGTCGAGATAATCGAGAATCATGGAGCGTTCGTGTTGCTCCGGAACCGAAAGTCGTCGGTTCGAAACGAGAAAGTCAGATCCTTATTCCTGAACGTTGAGGCACTCTAAAACTATTAGGCTGTTTTGCTCTCTGATGCCCGTGGACCAGAGAGAACGTAGAATATCGGAGCGATCGTGTCGCTCCGGAGTTCGAGCGAAAACATTCTAAGTCCCCGTTCGTGTCGCTCCGGAACCGAATGTCGACGGAACGAAGGGACAACGGTAGATCCTTATTCCTGGTGCTCGTGGCTCTCTAAAACCATACACTTGTTGTCCTCTGTCTCTTACCTGTGTCGAGATAATCGAGAATCATGGAGCGTTCGTGTCGCTCCGGAACCGAAAGTCGTCGGTTCGAAACGAGAACGTCAGATCCTTATTCCTGATCGTTGAGGCACTCTAAAACTATTAGGCTGTTTTGCTCTCTGTTGCCCGTGGACCGAGAGAACGTAGAATATCGGAGCGATCGTGTCGCTCCGGAGTTCGAGCGAGAAAATTCTAAGTCCCCGTTCGTGTCGCTCCGGAGCCCGAGCGAAAAAATTCTAAGTCCCCGATCGTGTCGCTCCGGAACCGAATGTCGAAGGAACGAAGAGACAACGGTAGACCCTTATTCCTGGTGCTCGTGGCTCTCTAAAACCTTACACTTGTTGTCCTCTGTCTCTTAGCTGTGTCGAGATAATCGAGAATCATGGAGCGTTCGTGTCGCTCCGGAACCGAAAGTCGTCGGTTCGAAACGAGAACGTTAGATCCTTATTCCTGATCGTTGAGGCACTCTAAAACTATTATACTGTTTTGCTCTCTGATGCCCGTGGACCAGAGAGAACGTAGAATATCGGAGCGATCGTGTCGCTCCGGAGTTCGAGTGAAAAAATTCTAAGTCCCCGTTTGTGTCGCTCCGGAGCCCGAGCGAAAAAATTCTAAATCCCCGTTCGTGTCGCTCCGGTACCGAATGTCGAAGGAACGAAGGGACAACGGTAGATCCTTATTCCTGGTGCTCGTGGCTCTCTAAAACCATACACTTGTTGTCCTCTGTCTCTTACCTGTGTCGAGATAATCGAGAATCATGGAGCGTTCGTGTCGCTCCGGAACCGAAAGTCGTCGGTTCGAAACGAGAACGTTAGATCCTTATTCCTGATCGTTGAGGCACTCTAAAACTATTAGGCTGTTTTGCTCTCTGATGCCCGTGGACCGAGAGAACGTAGAATATCGGAGCGATCGTGTCGCTCCGGAGTTCGAGCGAAAAAATTCTAAGTCTCCGTTCGTGACGCTCCGTAGCCCGAGCGAAAAGATTCTATGTCCCCGTTCGTGTCGCTCCGGAAGCGAGTGTCGACGGAACGACGGGACAACGGTAGATCCTTATTCCTGGTGCTCGTGGCTCTCTAAAACCATACACTTGTTGTCCTCTGTCTCTTACCTGTGTCGAGATAATCGAGAATCATGGAGCGTTCGTGTCGCTCCGGAACCGAAAGTCGTCGGTTCGAAACGAGAACGTCAGATCCTTATTCCTGATCGTTGAGGCACACTAAAACTATTAGGCTGTTTTGCTCTCTGATGCCCGTGGACCAGAGAGAACGTAGAATATCGGAGCGATCGTGTCGCTCCGGAGTTCGAGTGAAAAAATTCTAAGTCCCCGTTTGTGTCGCTCCGGAGCCCGAGCGAAAAAATTCTAAATCCCCGTTCGTGTCGCTCCGGTACCGAATGTCGAAGGAACAAAGGGACAACGGTAGATCCTTATTCCTGGTGCTCGTGGCTCTCTAAAACCATCCACTTGTTGTCCTCTGTCTCTTACCTGTGTCGAGATAATCGAGAATCATGAAGCGTTCGTGTCGCTCCGGAACCGAAAGTCGTCGGTTCGAAACGAGAACGTTAGATCCTTAATTCTTATCGTTGAGGCACTCTAAAACTATTAGGCTGTTTTGCTCTCTGATGCCCGTGGACCGAGAGAACGTAGAATATCGGAGGGATCGTGTCGCTCCGGAGTTCGAGCGAAAAAATTCTAAGTCTCCGTTCGTGACGCTCCGTAGCCCGAGCGAAAAGATTCTATGTCCCCGTTCGTGTCGCTCCGGAAGCGAGTGTCGACGGAACGAAGGGACAACGGTAGATCCTTATTCCTGGTGCTGGAGGCTCTCTAAAACCATACACTTGTTGTCCTCTGTCTCTTACCTGTGTCGAGATAATCGAGAATCATGGAGCGTTCGTGTCGCTCCGGAACCGAAAGTCGTCGGTTCGAATCCAGAACGTCAGATCCTTATTCCTGATCGTTGAGGCACTCTAAAACTATTAGGCTGTTTTGCTCTCTGATGCCCGTGGACCGAGAGAACGTAGAATAACGGAGCGATCGTGTCGCTCCGGAGTTCGAGCGAAAAAATTCTAAGTCCCCGTTCGTGTCGCTCCGGAGTCCGAGCGAAAAAATTCTAAGTCCCCGTTCGTGTCGCTCCGGAACCGAATGTCGACGGAAAGAAGGGACAACGGTAGATCCTTATTCCTGGTGCTCGTGGCTCTCTAAAACCATACACTTGTTGTCCTCTGTCTCTTACCTGTGTCGAGATAATCGAGAATCATGGAGCGTTCGTGTCGCTCCGGAACCGAAAGTCGTCGGTTCGAAACGAGAACGTCAGATCCTTATTCCTGATCGTTGAGGCACTCTAAAACTATTAGGCTGTTTTGCTCTCTGATGCCCGTGGTCCGAGAGAACGCAGAATATCGGAGCGATCGTGTCGCTCCGGAGTTCGAGCGAAAACATTCTAAGTCCCCGTTCGTGTCGCTCCGGAACCGAATGTCGACGGAACGAAGGGACAACGGTAGATCCTTATTCCTGGTGCTCGTGGCTCTCTAAAACCATACAGTTGTTGTCCTCTGTCTCTGACCTGTGTCGAGATAATCGAGAATCATGGAGCGTTCGTGCCGCTCCGGAACCGAAAGTCGTCGGTTCGAAACGAGAACGTCAGATCCTTATTCCTGATCGTTCAGGCAGTCTAAAACTATTAGGCTGTTTTGCTGTCTGATGCCCGTGCACCGAGAGAACGTAGAATATCGGAGCGATCGTGTTGCTCCGGAGTTCGGGCGGAAAAATTCTAAGTCCACGTTCGTGTCGCTCCGGAGCCCGAGCGAAAAAATTCTAAGTACCCGTTCGTGTCGCTCCGGAGCCTGAGCGAAAAAATTCTAAGTCCCCGTTCGTGTCGCTCCGGAACCGAATGTCGACGGAACGAAGGGACAACGGTAGATCCTTATTCCTGGTGCTCGTGGCTCTCTAAAACCATACACTTGTTGTTCTCTGTCTCTTACCTGTGTCGAGATAATCGAGAATCATGGAGCGTTCGTGTCGCTCCGGAACCGAAAGTCGTCGGTCCGAAACGAGAACGTTAGATCCTTAATTCTTATCGTTGAGGCACTCTAAAACTATTAGGCTGTTTTGCTCTCTGATGCCCGTGGACCGAGAGAACGTAGAATATCGGAGGGATCGTGTCGCTCCGGAGTTCGAGCGAAAAAATTCTAAGTCTCCGTTCGTGACGCTCCGTAGCCCGAGCGAAAAGATTCTATGTCCCCGTTCGTGTCGCTCCGGTACCGAATGTCGACGGAAAGAAGGGACAACGGTAGATCCTTATTCCTGGTGCTCGTGGCTCTCTAAAACCATACACTTGTTGTCCTCTGTCTCTTACCTGTGTCGAGATAATCGAGAATCATGGAGCGTTCGTGTCGCTCCGGAACCGAAAGTCGTCGGTTCGAAACGAGAACGTTACATCCTTATTCCTGATCGTTGAGGCACTCTAAAACTATTAGGCTGTTTTGCTCTCTGATGCCCGTGGACCGAGAGAACGTAGAATAACGGAGCGATCGTGTCGCTCCGGAGTTCGAGCGAAAAAATTCTAAGTCCCCGTTCGTGTCGCTCCGGAGCCTGAGCGAAAAAATTCTAAGTCCCCGTTCGTGTCGCTCCGGAACCGAATGTCGACGGAAAGAAGGGACAACGGTAGATCCTTATTCCTGGTGCTCGTGGCTCTCTAAAACCATACACTTGTTGTCCTCTGTCTCTTACCTGTGTCGAGATAATCGAGAATCATGGAGCGTTCGTGTCGCTCCGGAACCGAAAGTCGTCGGTTCGAAACGAGAACGTCAGATCCTTATTCCTGATCGTTGAGGCACTCTAAAACTATTAGGCTCTTTTGCTCTCTGATGCCCGTGGTCCGAGAGAACGCAGAATATCGGAGCGATCGTGTCGCTCCGGAGTTCGAGCGAAAACATTCTAAGTCCCCGTTCGTGTCGCTCCGGAACCGAATGTCGACGGAACGAAGGGACAACGGTAGATCCTTATTCCTGGTGCTCGTGGCTCTCTAAAACCATACAGTTGTTGTCCTCTGTCTCTGACCTGTGTCGAGATAATCGAGAATCATGGAGCGTTCGTGCCGCTCCGGAACCGAAAGTCGTCGGTTCGAAACGAGAAAGTCAGATCCTTATTCCTGAACGTTGAGGCACTCTAAAACTATTAGGCTGTTTTGCTCTCTGATGCCCGTGGACCAGAGAGAACGTAGAATATCGGAGCGATCGTGTCGCTCCGGAGTTCGAGCGAAAACATTCTAAGTCCCCGTTCGTGTCGCTCCGGAACCGAATGTCGACGGAACGAAGGGACAACGGTAGATCCTTATTCCTGGTGCTCGTGGCTCTCTAAAACCATACACTTGTTGTCCTCTGTCTCTTACCTGTGTCGAGATAATCGAGAATCATGGAGCGTTCGTGTCGCTCCGGAACCGAAAGTCGTCGGTTCGAAACGAGAACGTCAGATCCTTATTCCTGATCGTTGAGGCACTCTAAAACTATTAGGCTGTTTTGCTCTCTGTTGCCCGTGGACCGAGAGAACGTAGAATATCGGAGCGATCGTGTCGCTCCGGAGTTCGAGCGAGAAAATTCTAAGTCCCCGTTCGTGTCGCTCCGGAGCCCGAGCGAAAAAATTCTAAGTCCCCGATCGTGTCGCTCCGGAACCGAATGTCGAAGGAACGAAGAGACAACGGTAGACCCTTATTCCTGGTGCTCGTGGCTCTCTAAAACCATACACTTGTTTTCCTCTGTCTCTTACCTGTGTCGAGATAATCGAGAATCATGGAGCGTTCGTGTCGCTCCGGAACCGAAAGTCGTCGGTTCGAATCCAGAACGTTAGATCCTTATTCCTGATCGTTGAGGCACTCTAAAACTATTAGGCTGTTTTGCTCTCTGATGCCCGTGGACCGAGAGAACGTAGAATATCGGAGCGATCGTGTCGCTCCGGAGTTCGAGCGAAAAAATTCTAAGTCTCCGTTCGTGACGCTCCGTAGCCCGAGCGAAAAGATTCTATGTCCCCGTTCGTGTCACTCCGGAACCGAATGTCGACGGAACGAAGGGACAACGGTAGATCCTTATTCCTGGTGCTCGTGGCTCTCTAAAACCTTACACTTGTTGTCCTCTGTCTCTTAGCTGTGTCGAGATAATCGAGAATCATGGAGCGTTCGTGTCGCTCCGGAACCGAAAGTCGTCGGTTCGAAACGAGAACGTTAGATCCTTATTCCTGATCGTTGAGGCACTCTAAAACTATTATACTGTTTTGCTCTCTGATGCCCGTGGACCAGAGAGAACGTAGAATATCGGAGCGATCGTGTCGCTCCGGAGTTCGAGTGAAAAAATTCTAAGTCCCCGTTTGTGTCGCTCCGGAGCCCGAGCGAAAAAATTCTAAATCCCCGTTCGTGTCGCTCCGGTACCGAATGTCGAAGGAACGAAGGGACAACGGTAGATCCTTATTCCTGGTGCTCGTGGCTCTCTAAAACCATACACTTGTTGTCCTCTGTCTCTTACCTGTGTCGAGATAATCGAGAATCATGGAGCGTTCGTGTCGCTCCGGAACCGAAAGTCGTCGGTTCGAAACGAGAACGTTAGATCCTTATTCCTGATCGTTGAGGCACTCTAAAACTATTAGGCTGTTTTGCTCTCTGATGCCCGTGGACCGAGAGAACGTAGAATATCGGAGCGATCGTGTCGCTCCGGAGTTCGAGCGAAAAAATTCTAAGTCTCCGTTCGTGACGCTCCGTAGCCCGAGCGAAAAGATTCTATGTCCCCGTTCGTGTCGCTCCGGAAGCGAGTGTCGACGGAACGAAGGGACAACGGTAGATCCTTATTCCTGGTGCTCGAGGCTCTCTAAAACCATACACTTGTTGTCCTCTGTCTCTTACCTGTGTCGAGATAATCGAGAATCATGGAGCGTTCGTGTTGCTCCGGAACCGAAAGTCGTCGGTTCGAAACGAGAAAGTCAGATCCTTATTCCTGAACGTTGAGGCACTCTAAAACTATTAGGCTGTTTTGCTCTCTGATGCCCGTGGACCAGAGAGAACGTAGAATATCGGAGCGATCGTGTCGCTCCGGAGTTCGAGCGAAAACATTCTAAGTCCCCGTTCGTGTCGCTCCGGAACCGAATGTCGACGGAACGAAGGGACAACGGTAGATCCTTATTCCTGGTGCTCGTGGCTCTCTAAAACCATACACTTGTTGTCCTCTGTCTCTTACCTGTGTCGAGATAATCGAGAATCATGGAGCGTTCGTGTCGCTCCGGAACCGAAAGTCGTCGGTTCGAAACGAGAACGTCAGATCCTTATTCCTGATCGTTGAGGCACTCTAAAACTATTAGGCTGTTTTGCTCTCTGTTGCCCGTGGACCGAGAGAACGTAGAATATCGGAGCGATCGTGTCGCTCCGGAGTTCGAGCGAGAAAATTCTAAGTCCCCGTTCGTGTCGCTCCGGAGCCCGAGCGAAAAAATTCTAAGTCCCCGATCGTGTCGCTCCGGAACCGAATGTCGAAGGAACGAAGAGACAACGGTAGACCCTTATTCCTGGTGCTCGTGGCTCTCTAAAACCTTACACTTGTTGTCCTCTGTCTCTTAGCTGTGTCGAGATAATCGAGAATCATGGAGCGTTCGTGTCGCTCCGGAACCGAAAGTCGTCGGTTCGAAACGAGAACGTTAGATCCTTATTCCTGATCGTTGAGGCACTCTAAAACTATTATACTGTTTTGCTCTCTGATGCCCGTGGACCAGAGAGAACGTAGAATATCGGAGCGATCGTGTCGCTCCGGAGTTCGAGTGAAAAAATTCTAAGTCCCCGTTTGTGTCGCTCCGGAGCCCGAGCGAAAAAATTCTAAATCCCCGTTCGTGTCGCTCCGGTACCGAATGTCGAAGGAACGAAGGGACAACGGTAGATCCTTATTCCTGGTGCTCGTGGCTCTCTAAAACCATACACTTGTTGTCCTCTGTCTCTTACCTGTGTCGAGATAATCGAGAATCATGGAGCGTTCGTGTCGCTCCGGAACCGAAAGTCGTCGGTTCGAAACGAGAACGTTAGATCCTTATTCCTGATCGTTGAGGCACTCTAAAACTATTAGGCTGTTTTGCTCTCTGATGCCCGTGGACCGAGAGAACGTAGAATATCGGAGCGATCGTGTCGCTCCGGAGTTCGAGCGAAAAAATTCTAAGTCTCCGTTCGTGACGCTCCGTAGCCCGAGCGAAAAGATTCTATGTCCCCGTTCGTGTCGCTCCGGAAGCGAGTGTCGACGGAACGACGGGACAACGGTAGATCCTTATTCCTGGTGCTCGTGGCTCTCTAAAACCATACACTTGTTGTCCTCTGTCTCTTACCTGTGTCGAGATAATCGAGAATCATGGAGCGTTCGTGTCGCTCCGGAACCGAAAGTCGTCGGTTCGAAACGAGAACGTCAGATCCTTATTCCTGATCGTTGAGGCACACTAAAACTATTAGGCTGTTTTGCTCTCTGATGCCCGTGGACCAGAGAGAACGTAGAATATCGGAGCGATCGTGTCGCTCCGGAGTTCGAGTGAAAAAATTCTAAGTCCCCGTTTGTGTCGCTCCGGAGCCCGAGCGAAAAAATTCTAAATCCCCGTTCGTGTCGCTCCGGTACCGAATGTCGAAGGAACAAAGGGACAACGGTAGATCCTTATTCCTGGTGCTCGTGGCTCTCTAAAACCATCCACTTGTTGTCCTCTGTCTCTTACCTGTGTCGAGATAATCGAGAATCATGAAGCGTTCGTGTCGCTCCGGAACCGAAAGTCGTCGGTTCGAAACGAGAACGTTAGATCCTTAATTCTTATCGTTGAGGCACTCTAAAACTATTAGGCTGTTTTGCTCTCTGATGCCCGTGGACCGAGAGAACGTAGAATATCGGAGGGATCGTGTCGCTCCGGAGTTCGAGCGAAAAAATTCTAAGTCTCCGTTCGTGACGCTCCGTAGCCCGAGCGAAAAGATTCTATGTCCCCGTTCGTGTCGCTCCGGAAGCGAGTGTCGACGGAACGAAGGGACAACGGTAGATCCTTATTCCTGGTGCTGGAGGCTCTCTAAAACCATACACTTGTTGTCCTCTGTCTCTTACCTGTGTCGAGATAATCGAGAATCATGGAGCGTTCGTGTCGCTCCGGAACCGAAAGTCGTCGGTTCGAATCCAGAACGTCAGATCCTTATTCCTGATCGTTGAGGCACTCTAAAACTATTAGGCTGTTTTGCTCTCTGATGCCCGTGGACCGAGAGAACGTAGAATAACGGAGCGATCGTGTCGCTCCGGAGTTCGAGCGAAAAAATTCTAAGTCCCCGTTCGTGTCGCTCCGGAGTCCGAGCGAAAAAATTCTAAGTCCCCGTTCGTGTCGCTCCGGAACCGAATGTCGACGGAAAGAAGGGACAACGGTAGATCCTTATTCCTGGTGCTCGTGGCTCTCTAAAACCATACACTTGTTGTCCTCTGTCTCTTACCTGTGTCGAGATAATCGAGAATCATGGAGCGTTCGTGTCGCTCCGGAACCGAAAGTCGTCGGTTCGAAACGAGAACGTCAGATCCTTATTCCTGATCGTTGAGGCACTCTAAAACTATTAGGCTGTTTTGCTCTCTGATGCCCGTGGTCCGAGAGAACGCAGAATATCGGAGCGATCGTGTCGCTCCGGAGTTCGAGCGAAAACATTCTAAGTCCCCGTTCGTGTCGCTCCGGAACCGAATGTCGACGGAACGAAGGGACAACGGTAGATCCTTATTCCTGGTGCTCGTGGCTCTCTAAAACCATACAGTTGTTGTCCTCTGTCTCTGACCTGTGTCGAGATAATCGAGAATCATGGAGCGTTCGTGCCGCTCCGGAACCGAAAGTCGTCGGTTCGAAACGAGAACGTCAGATCCTTATTCCTGATCGTTCAGGCAGTCTAAAACTATTAGGCTGTTTTGCTGTCTGATGCCCGTGCACCGAGAGAACGTAGAATATCGGAGCGATCGTGTTGCTCCGGAGTTCGGGCGGAAAAATTCTAAGTCCACGTTCGTGTCGCTCCGGAGCCCGAGCGAAAAAATTCTAAGTACCCGTTCGTGTCGCTCCGGAGCCTGAGCGAAAAAATTCTAAGTCCCCGTTCGTGTCGCTCCGGAACCGAATGTCGACGGAACGAAGGGACAACGGTAGATCCTTATTCCTGGTGCTCGTGGCTCTCTAAAACCATACACTTGTTGTTCTCTGTCTCTTACCTGTGTCGAGATAATCGAGAATCATGGAGCGTTCGTGTCGCTCCGGAACCGAAAGTCGTCGGTCCGAAACGAGAACGTTAGATCCTTAATTCTTATCGTTGAGGCACTCTAAAACTATTAGGCTGTTTTGCTCTCTGATGCCCGTGGACCGAGAGAACGTAGAATATCGGAGGGATCGTGTCGCTCCGGAGTTCGAGCGAAAAAATTCTAAGTCTCCGTTCGTGACGCTCCGTAGCCCGAGCGAAAAGATTCTATGTCCCCGTTCGTGTCGCTCCGGTACCGAATGTCGACGGAAAGAAGGGACAACGGTAGATCCTTATTCCTGGTGCTCGTGGCTCTCTAAAACCATACACTTGTTGTCCTCTGTCTCTTACCTGTGTCGAGATAATCGAGAATCATGGAGCGTTCGTGTCGCTCCGGAACCGAAAGTCGTCGGTTCGAAACGAGAACGTTACATCCTTATTCCTGATCGTTGAGGCACTCTAAAACTATTAGGCTGTTTTGCTCTCTGATGCCCGTGGACCGAGAGAACGTAGAATAACGGAGCGATCGTGTCGCTCCGGAGTTCGAGCGAAAAAATTCTAAGTCCCCGTTCGTGTCGCTCCGGAGCCTGAGCGAAAAAATTCTAAGTCCCCGTTCGTGTCGCTCCGGAACCGAATGTCGACGGAAAGAAGGGACAACGGTAGATCCTTATTCCTGGTGCTCGTGGCTCTCTAAAACCATACACTTGTTGTCCTCTGTCTCTTACCTGTGTCGAGATAATCGAGAATCATGGAGCGTTCGTGTCGCTCCGGAACCGAAAGTCGTCGGTTCGAAACGAGAACGTCAGATCCTTATTCCTGATCGTTGAGGCACTCTAAAACTATTAGGCTCTTTTGCTCTCTGATGCCCGTGGTCCGAGAGAACGCAGAATATCGGAGCGATCGTGTCGCTCCGGAGTTCGAGCGAAAACATTCTAAGTCCCCGTTCGTGTCGCTCCGGAACCGAATGTCGACGGAACGAAGGGACAACGGTAGATCCTTATTCCTGGTGCTCGTGGCTCTCTAAAACCATACAGTTGTTGTCCTCTGTCTCTGACCTGTGTCGAGATAATCGAGAATCATGGAGCGTTCGTGCCGCTCCGGAACCGAAAGTCGTCGGTTCGAAACGAGAACGTCAGATCCTTATTCCTGATCGTTGAGGCACTCTAAAACTATTAGGCTGTTTTGCTCTCTGTTGCCCGTGGACCGAGGGAACGTAGAATATCGGAGCGATCGTGTCGCTCCGGAGTTCGAGCGAGAAAATTCTAAGTCCCCGATCGTGTCGCTCCGGAACCGAATGTCGAAGGAACGAAGAGACAACGGTAGACCCTTATTCCTGGTGCTCGTGGCTCTCTAAAACCATACACTTGTTTTCCTCTGTCTCTTACCTGTGTCGAGATAATCGAGAATCATGGAGCGTTCGTGTCGCTCCGGAACCGAAAGTCGTCGGTTCGAATCCAGAACGTTAGATCCTTAATTCTTATCGTTGAGGCACTCTAAAACTATTAGGCTGTTTTGCTCTCTGATGCCCGTGGACCGAGAGAACGTAGAATATCGGAGGGATCGTGTCGCTCCGGAGTTCGAGCGAAAAAATTCTAAGTCTCCGTTCGTGACGCTCCGTAGCCCGAGCGAAAAGATTCTATGTCCCCGTTCGTGTCGCTCCGGAAGCGAGTGTCGACGGAACGAAGGGACAACGGTAGATCCTTATTCCTGGTGCTCGAGGCTCTCTAAAACCATACACTTGTTGTCCTCTGTCTCTTACCTGTGTCGAGATAATCGAGAATCATGGAGCGTTCGTGTTGCTCCGGAACCGAAAGTCGTCGGTTCGAAACGAGAAAGTCAGATCCTTATTCCTGAACGTTGAGGCACTCTAAAACTATTAGGCTGTTTTGCTCTCTGATGCCCGTGGACCAGAGAGAACGTAGAATATCGGAGCGATCGTGTCGCTCCGGAGTTCGAGCGAAAACATTCTAAGTCCCCGTTCGTGTCGCTCCGGAACCGAATGTCGACGGAACGAAGGGACAACGGTAGATCCTTATTCCTGGTGCTCGTGGCTCTCTAAAACCATACACTTGTTGTCCTCTGTCTCTTACCTGTGTCGAGATAATCGAGAATCATGGAGCGTTCGTGTCGCTCCGGAACCGAAAGTCGTCGGTTCGAAACGAGAACGTCAGATCCTTATTCCTGATCGTTGAGGCACTCTAAAACTATTAGGCTGTTTTGCTCTCTGTTGCCCGTGGACCGAGAGAACGTAGAATATCGGAGCGATCGTGTCGCTCCGGAGTTCGAGCGAGAAAATTCTAAGTCCCCGTTCGTGTCGCTCCGGAGCCCGAGCGAAAAAATTCTAAGTCCCCGATCGTGTCGCTCCGGAACCGAATGTCGAAGGAACGAAGAGACAACGGTAGACCCTTATTCCTGGTGCTCGTGGCTCTCTAAAACCATACACTTGTTTTCCTCTGTCTCTTACCTGTGTCGAGATAATCGAGAATCATGGAGCGTTCGTGTCGCTCCGGAACCGAAAGTCGTCGGTTCGAATCCAGAACGTTAGATCCTTATTCCTGATCGTTGAGGCACTCTAAAACTATTAGGCTGTTTTGCTCTCTGATGCCCGTGGACCGAGAGAACGTAGAATATCGGAGCGATCGTGTCGCTCCGGAGTTCGAGCGAAAAAATTCTAAGTCTCCGTTCGTGACGCTCCGTAGCCCGAGCGAAAAGATTCTATGTCCCCGTTCGTGTCGCTCCGGAAGCGAGTGTCGACGGAACGAAGGGACAACGGTAGATCCTTATTCCTGGTGCTCGTGGCTCTCTAAAACCATACACTTGTTGTCCTCTGTCTCTTACCTGTGTCGAGATAATCGTGAATCAGGGAGCGTTCGTGTCGCTCCGGAACCGAAAGTCGTCGGTTCGAAACGAGAACGTCAGATCCTTATTCCTGATCGTTGAGGCACTCTAAAACTATTAGGCTGTTTTGCTCTCTGATGCCCGTGGACCAGAGAGAACGTAGAATATCGGAGCGATCGTGTCGCTCCGGAGTTCGAGTGAAAAAATTCTAAGTCCCCGTTTGTGTCGCTCGGAGCCCGAGCGAAAAAATTCTAAATCCCCGTTCGTGTCGCTCCGGTACCGAATGTCGAAGGAACGAAGGGACAACGGTAGATCCTTATTCCTGGTGCTCGTGGCTCTCTAAAACCATACACTTGTTGTCCTCTGTCTCTTACCTGTGTCGAGATAATCGAGAATCATGGAGCGTTCGTGTCGCTCCGGAACCGAAAGTCGTCGGTTCGAAACGAGAACGTTAGATCCGTATTCCTGATCGTTGAGGCACTCTAAAACTATTAGGCTGTTTTGCTCTCTGATGCCCGTGGACCGAGAGAACGTAGAATAACGGAGCGATCGTGTCGCTCCGGAGTTCGAGCGAAAAAATTCTAAGTCCCGTTCGTGACGCTCCGTAGCCCGAGCGAAAAGATTCTATGTCCCCGTTCGTGTCGCTCCGGAAGCGAGTGTCGACGGAACGAAGGGACAACGGTAGATCCTTATTCCTGGTGCTCGTGGCTCTCTCAAACCATACACTTGTTGTCCTCTGTCTCTTACCTGTGTCGAGATAATCGTGAATCAGGAGCGTTCGTGTCGCTCCGGAACCGAAAGTCGTCGGTTTCGAAACGAGAACGTCAGATCCTTATTCCTGATCGTTGAGGCACTCTAAAACTATTAGGCTGTTTTGCTCTCTGATGCCGTGACCAGAGAGAACGTAGAATATCGGAGCGATCGTGTCGCTCGGAGTTCGAGTGAAAAAATTCTAAGTCCCCGTTTGTGTCGCTCCGGAGCCCGAGCCGAAAAAATTCTAAATCCCCGTTCGTGTCGCTCCGGTACCGAATGTCGAGAGTACGAAGGGACAACGGTAGATCCTTATTCCTGGTGCTCGTGGCTCTCTAAAACCATACACTTGTTGTCCTCTGTCTCTTACCTGTGTCGAGATAATCGAGAATCATGGAGCGTTCGTGTCGCTCCGAACCGAAAGTCGTCGGTTCGAAACGAGAACGTTAGATCCGTATTCCTGATCGTTGAGGCACTCTAAAAACTATTAGGCTGTTTTTGCTCTCTGATGCCCGTGGACCGAGAGAACGTAGAATAACGGAGCGATCGTGTCGCTCCGGAGTTCGAGCGGAAAAATTCTAAGTCCCCGTTCGTGTCGCTCCGGAACCGAATGTCGACGGAACGAAGGGACAACGGTAGATCCTTATTCCTGGTGCTCGTGGCTCTCTAAATCCATACACTTGTTGTCCTCTGTCTCTTACCTGTGTCGAGATAATAGAGAATCATGGAGCGTTCGTGTCGCTCCGGAACCGAAAGTCGTCGTTCGAAACGAGAACGTTAGATCCTTATTCCTGATCGTTGAGGCACTCTAAAACTATTAGGCTGTTTTCCTCTCTGTTGCCCGTGGACCGAGAGAACGTAGAATAACGGAGCGATCGTGTCGCTCCGGAGTTCGAGCGAAAAGATTCTAAGTCCCCGATCGTGTCGCTCCGGAACCGAATGTCGACGGAACGAAGAGACAACGGTAGACCCTTATTCTTGGTGCTCGTGGCTCTCTAAAACCATACACTTGTTGTCCTCTGTCTCTTACCTGTGTCGAGATAATCGAGAATCATGGAGCGTTCGTGTCGCTCCGGAACCGAAAGTCGTCGGTTCGAAACGAGAACGTCAGATCCTTATTCCTGATCGTTGAGGCACTCTAAAACTATTAGGCTGTTTTGCTCTCTGATGCCCGTGGACCGAGAGAACGTAGAATATCGGAGCGATCGTGTCGCTCCGGAGTTCGAGCGAAAAAATTCTAAGTCTCCGTTCGTGACGCTCCGTAGCCCGAGCGAAAAGATTCTATGTCCCCGTTCGTGTCGCTCCGGAAGCGAGTGTCGGACGGAACGAAGGACAACGGTAGATCCTTATTCCTGGTGCTCGTGGCTCTCTAAAACCATACACTTGTTGTCCTCTGTCTCTTACCTGTGTCGAGATAATAGAGAATCATGAGCGTTCGTGTCGCTCCGGAACCGAAAGTCGTCGGTTCGAAACGAGAACGTTAGATCCTTATTCCTGATCGTTGAGGCACTCTAAAACTATTAGGCTGTTTTCCTCTCTGTTGCCCGTGGACCGAGAGAACGTAGAATAACGGAGCGATCGTGTCGCTCCGGAGTTCGAGCGAAAAGATTCTAAGTCCCCGATCGTGTCGCTCGGAACCGAATGTCGACGGAACGAAGAGACAACGGTAGACCCTTATTCTTGGTGCTCGTGGCTCTCTAAAACCATACACTTGTTGTCCTCTGTCTCTTACCTGTGTCGAGATAATCGAGAATCATGGAGCGTTCGTGTCGCTCCGGAACCGAAAGTCGTCGGTTCGAAACGAGAACGTCAGATCCTTATTCCTGATCGTTGAGGCACTCTAAAACTATTAGGCTGTTTTGCTCTCTGATGCCCGTGGACCGAGAGAACGTAGAATATCGGAGCGATCGTGTCGCTCCGGAGTTCGAGCGAAAAAATTCTAAGTCTCCGTTCGTGACGCTCCGTAGCCCGAGCGAAAAGATTCTATGTCCCCGTTCGTGTCGCTCCGGAAGCGAGTGTCGACGGAACGAAGGACAACGGTAGATCCTTATTCCTGGTGCTCGTGGCTCTCTAAAACCATACACTTGTTGTCCTCTGTCTCTTACCTGTGTCGAGATAATCGAGAATCATGGAGCGTTCGTGTCGCTCCGGAACCGAAAGTCGTCGGTTCGAAACGAGAACGTTAGATCCTTATTCCTGATCGTTGAGGCACTCTAAAACTATTAGGCTGTTTTGCTCTCTGATGCCCGTGGACCGAGAGAACGTAGAATATCGGAGCGATCGTGTCGCTCCGGAGTTCGAGCGAAAAAATTCTAAGTCTCCGTTCGTGACGCTCCGTAGCCCGAGCGAAAAGATTCTATGTCCCCGTTCGTGTGTCGCTCCGGAAGCGAGTGTCGACGGAACGAAGGGACAACGGTAGATCCTTATTCCTGGTGCTCGTGGCTCTCTAAAACCATACACTTGTTGTCCTCTGTCTCTTACCTGTGTCATGATAATCGAGAATCATGGAGCGTTCGTGTCGCTCCGGAACTGAAAGTCGTCGGTTCGAAACGAGAACGTCAGATCCTATTCCTGATCGTTGAGGCACTCTAAAACTCTTAGGCTGTTTTGCTCTCTGATGCCCGTGGACCAGAGAGAACGTAGAATATCGGAGCGATCGTGTGTCGCTCCGGAGTTCGAGCGAAAAAATTCTACGTCTCCGTTCGTGACGCTCCGTAGCCCGAGCGAAAAGATTCTATGTCCCCGTTCGTGTCGCTCTGGAAGCGAGTGTCGACGGAACGAAGGGACAACGGTAGATCCTTATTCCTGGTGCTCGTGGCTCTCTAAAACATATACTTGTTGTCCTCTGTCTCTTACCTGTGTCGAGATAAACGAGAATCATGGAGCGTTCGTATCGCTCCGGAACCGAAAGTCGTCGTCTCGAAACGAGAACGTTAGATCCTTATTCCTGATCGTTGAGGCAGTCTAAAACTATTAGGCTGTTTTGCTGGCTGATGCCCGTGCACCGAGAGAACGTAGAATATCGGAGCGATCGTGTCGCTCCGGAGTTCGGGCGGAAAAATTCTAAGTCCCCGTTCGTGTCGCTCCGGAGCCCGAGCGAAAAAATCTAAGTACCCGTTCGTGTCGCTCCGGAGCCTGAGCGAAAAATTCTAAGTCCCCGGTGACGCTCCGGAACCGAATGTCGACGGAACGAAGGGACAACGGTAGATCCTTATTCCTGGTGCTCGTGGCTCTCTAAAACCTTACACTTGTTGTCCTCTGTCTCTTAGCTGTGTCGAGATAATCGAGAATCATGGAGCGTTCGTGTCGCTCCGGAACCGAAAGTCGTCGGTTCGAAACGAGAACGTTAGATCCTTATTCCTGATCGTTGAGCCACTCTAAAACTATTATACTGTTTTGCTCTCTGATGCCCGTGGACCGAGAGAACGTAGAATATCGGAGCGATCGTGTCGCTCCGGAGTTCGAGCGAAAAAATTCTAAGTCTCCGTTCGTGACGCTCCGTAGCCCGAGCGAAAAGATTCTATGTCCCCGTTCGTGTCGCTCCGGAAGCGAGTGTCGACGGAACGACGGGACAACGGTAGATCCTTATTCCTGGTGCTCGTGGCTCTCTAAAGCCATACACTTGTTGTCCTCTGTCTCTTACCTGTGTCGAGATAATCGTGAATCAGGGAGCGTTCGTGTCGCTCCGGAACCGAAAGTCGTCGGTTCGAAACGAGAACGTCAGATCCTTATTCCTGATCGTTGAGGCACTCTAAAACTATTAGGCTGTTTTGCTCTCTGATGCCCGTGGACCGAGAGAACGTAGAATAACGGAGCGATCGTGTCGCTCCGGAGTTCGAGCGAAAAGATTCTATGTCCCCGTTCGTGTCGCTCCGGAAGCGAGTGTCGACGGAACGAAGGGACAACGGTAGATCCTTATTCCTGGTGCTCGTGGCTCTCTAAATCCATACACTTGTTGTCCTCTGTCTCTTACCTGTGTCGAGATAATAGAGAATCATGGAGCGTTCGTGTCGCTCCGGAACCGAAAGTCGTCGGTTCGAAACGAGAACGTTAGATCCTTATTCCTGATCGTTGAGGCACTCTAAAACTATTAGGCTGTTTTCCTCTCTGTTGCCCGTGGACCGAGAGAACGTAGAATAACGGAGCGATCGTGTCGCTCCGGAGTTCGAGCGAAAAGATTCTAAGTCCCCGATCGTGTCGCTCCGGAACCGAATGTCGACGGAACGAAGAGACAACGGTAGACCCTTATTCTTGGTGCTCGTGGCTCTCTAAAACCATATACTTGTTGTCCTCTGTCTCTTACCTGTGTCGAGATAATCGAGAATCATGGAGCGTTCGTGTCGCTCCGGAACCGAAAGTCGTCGGTTCGAAACGAGAACGTCAGATCCTTATTCCTGATCGTTGAGGCACTCTAAAACTATTAGGCTGTTTTGCTCTCTGATGCCCGTGGACCGAGAGAACGTAGAATATCGGAGCGATCGTGTCGCTCCGGAGTTCGAGCGAAAAAATTCTAAGTCTCCGTTCGTGACGCTCCGTAGCCCGAGCGAAAAGATTCTATGTCCCCGTTCGTGTCGCTCCGGAAGCGAGTGTCGACGGAACGAAGGGACAACGGTAGATCCTTATTCCTGGTGCTCGTGGCTCTCTAAAACCATACACTTGTTGTCCTCTGTCTCTTACCTGTGTCGAGATAATCGTGAATCAGGGAGCGTTCGTGTCGCTCCGGAACCGAAAGTCGTCGGTTCGAAACGAGAACGTCAGATCCTTATTCCTGATCGTTGAGGCACTCTAAAACTATTAGGCTGTTTTGCTCTCTGATGCCCGTGGACCAGAGAGAACGTAGAATATCGGAGCGATCGTGTCGCTCCGGAGTTCGAGTGAAAAAATTCTAAGTCCCCGTTTGTGTCGCTCCGGAGCCCGAGCGAAAAAATTCTAAATCCCCGTTCGTGTCGCTCCGGTACCGAATGTCGAAGGAACGAAGGGACAACGGTAGATCCTTATTCCTGGTGCTCGTGGCTCTCTAAACCCATACACTTGTTGTCCTCTGTCTCTTACCTGTGTCGAGATAATCGAGAATCATGGAGCGTTCGTGTCGCTCCGGAACCGAAAGTCGTCGGTTCGAAACGAGAACGTTAGATCCGTATTCCTGATCGTTGAGGCACTCTAAAACTATTAGGCTGTTTTGCTCTCTGATGCCCGTGGACCGAGAGAACGTAGAATAACGGAGCGATCGTGTCGCTCCGGAGTTCGAGCGAAAAAATTCTAAGTCCCCGTTCGTGACGCTCCGTAGCCCGAGCGAAAAGATTCTATGTCCCCGTTCGTGTCGCTCCGGAAGCGAGTGTCGACGGAACGAAGGGACAACGGTAGATCCTTATTCCTGGTGCTCGTGGCTCTCTAAAACCATACACTTGTTGTCCTCTGTCTCTTACCTGTGTCGAGATAATCGTGAATCAGGGAGCGTTCGTGTCGCTCCGGAACCGAAAGTCGTCGGTTCGAAACGAGAACGTCAGATCCTTATTCCTGATCGTTGAGGCACTCTAAAACTATTAGGCTGTTTTGCTCTCTGATGCCCGTGGACCAGAGAGAACGTAGAATATCGGAGCGATCGTGTCGCTCCGGAGTTCGAGTGAAAAAATTCTAAGTCCCCGTTTGTGTCGCTCCGGAGCCCGAGCGAAAAAATTCTAAATCCCCGTTCGTGTCGCTCCGGTACCGAATGTCGAAGGAACGAAGGGACAACGGTAGATCCTTATTCCTGGTGCTCGTGGCTCTCTAAAACCATACACTTGTTGTCCTCTGTCTCTTACCTGTGTCGAGATAATCGAGAATCATGGAGCGTTCGTGTCGCTCCGGAACCGAAAGTCGTCGGTTCGAAACGAGAACGTTAGATCCGTATTCCTGATCGTTGAGGCACTCTAAAACTATTAGGCTGTTTTGCTCTCTGATGCCCGTGGACCGAGAGAACGTAGAATAACGGAGCGATCGTGTCGCTCCGGAGTTCGAGCGAAAAAATTCTAAGTCCCCGTTCGTGTCGCTCCGGAACCGAATGTCGACGGAACGAAGGGACAACGGTAGATCCTTATTCCTGGTGCTCGTGGCTCTCTAAATCCATACACTTGTTGTCCTCTGTCTCTTACCTGTGTCGAGATAATAGAGAATCATGGAGCGTTCGTGTCGCTCCGGAACCGAAAGTCGTCGGTTCGAAACGAGAACGTTAGATCCTTATTCCTGATCGTTGAGGCACTCTAAAACTATTAGGCTGTTTTCCTCTCTGTTGCCCGTGGACCGAGAGAACGTAGAATAACGGAGCGATCGTGTCGCTCCGGAGTTCGAGCGAAAAGATTCTAAGTCCCCGATCGTGTCGCTCCGGAACCGAATGTCGACGGAACGAAGAGACAACGGTAGACCCTTATTCTTGGTGCTCGTGGCTCTCTAAAACCATACACTTGTTGTCCTCTGTCTCTTACCTGTGTCGAGATAATCGAGAATCATGGAGCGTTCGTGTCGCTCCGGAACCGAAAGTCGTCGGTTCGAAACGAGAACGTCAGATCCTTATTCCTGATCGTTGAGGCACTCTAAAACTATTAGGCTGTTTTGCTCTCTGATGCCCGTGGACCGAGAGAACGTAGAATATCGGAGCGATCGTGTCGCTCCGGAGTTCGAGCGAAAAAATTCTAAGTCTCCGTTCGTGACGCTCCGTAGCCCGAGCGAAAAGATTCTATGTCCCCGTTCGTGTCGCTCCGGAAGCGAGTGTCGACGGAACGAAGGGACAACGGTAGATCCTTATTCCTGGTGCTCGTGGCTCTCTAAAACCATACACTTGTTGTCCTCTGTCTCTTACCTGTGTCGAGATAATCGAGAATCATGGAGCGTTCGTGTCGCTCCGGAACCGAAAGTCGTCGGTTCGAAACGAGAACGTTAGATCCTTATTCCTGATCGTTGAGGCACTCTAAAACTATTAGGCTGTTTTGCTCTCTGATGCCCGTGGACCGAGAGAACGTAGAATATCGGAGCGATCGTGTCGCTCCGGAGTTCGAGCGAAAAAATTCTACGTCTCCGTTCGTGACGCTCCGTAGCCCGAGCGAAAAGATTCTATGTCCCCGTTCGTGTCGCTCTGGAAGCGAGTGTCGACGGAACGAAGGGACAACGGTAGATCCTTATTCCTGGTGCTCGTGGCTCTCTAAAACCATATACTTGTTGTCCTCTGTCTCTTACCTGTGTCGAGATAAACGAGAATCATGGAGCGTTCGTATCGCTCCGGAACCGAAAGTCGTCGTCTCGAAACGAGAACGTTAGATCCTTATTCCTGATCGTTGAGGCAGTCTAAAACTATTAGGCTGTTTTGCTGTCTGATGCCCGTGCACCGAGAGAACGTAGAATATCGGAGCGATCGTGTCGCTCCGGAGTTCGGGCGGAAAAATTCTAAGTCCCCGTTCGTGTCGCTCCGGAGCCCGAGCGAAAAAATTCTAAGTACCCGTTCGTGTCGCTCCGGAGCCTGAGCGAAAAAATTCTAAGTCCCCGTTCGTGACGCTCCGGAACCGAATGTCGACGGAACGAAGGGACAACGGTAGATCCTTATTCCTGGTGCTCGTGGCTCTCTAAAACCTTACACTTGTTGTCCTCTGTCTCTTAGCTGTGTCGAGATAATCGAGAATCATGGAGCGTTCGTGTCGCTCCGGAACCGAAAGTCGTCGGTTCGAAACGAGAACGTTAGATCCTTATTCCTGATCGTTGAGCCACTCTAAAACTATTATACTGTTTTGCTCTCTGATGCACGTGGACCGAGAGAATGTAGAATATCGGAGCGATCGTGTCGCTCCGGAGTTCGAGCGAAAAAATTCTAAGTCTCCGTTCGTGACGCTCCGTAGCCCGAGCGAAAAGATTCTATGTCCCCGTTCGTGTCGCTCCGGAAGCGAGTGTCGACGGAACGACGGGACAACGGTAGATCCTTATTCCTGGTGCTCGTGGCTCTCTAAAGCCATACACTTGTTGTCCTCTGTCTCTTACCTGTGTCGAGATAATCGTGAATCAGGGAGCGTTCGTGTCGCTCCGGAACCGAAAGTCGTCGGTTCGAAACGAGAACGTCAGATCCTTATTCCTGATCGTTGAGGCACTCTAAAACTATTAGGCTGTTTTGCTCTCTGATGCCCGTGGACCGAGAGAACGTAGAATAACGGAGCGATCGTGTCGCTCCGGAGTTCGAGCGAAAAGATTCTATGTCCCCGTTCGTGTCGCTCCGGAAGCGAGTGTCGACGGAACGAAGGGACAACGGTAGATCCTTATTCCTGGTGCTCGTGGCTCTCTAAATCCATACACTTGTTGTCCTCTGTCTCTTACCTGTGTCGAGATAATAGAGAATCATGGAGCGTTCGTGTCGCTCCGGAACCGAAAGTCGTCGGTTCGAAACGAGAACGTTAGATCCTTATTCCTGATCGTTGAGGCACTCTAAAACTATTAGGCTGTTTTCCTCTCTGTTGCCCGTGGACCGAGAGAACGTAGAATAACGGAGCGATCGTGTCGCTCCGGAGTTCGAGCGAAAAGATTCTAAGTCCCCGATCGTGTCGCTCCGGAACCGAATGTCGACGGAACGAAGAGACAACGGTAGACCCTTATTCTTGGTGCTCGTGGCTCTCTAAAACCATATACTTGTTGTCCTCTGTCTCTTACCTGTGTCGAGATAATCGAGAATCATGGAGCGTTCGTGTCGCTCCGGAACCGAAAGTCGTCGGTTCGAAACGAGAACGTCAGATCCTTATTCCTGATCGTTGAGGCACTCTAAAACTATTAGGCTGTTTTGCTCTCTGATGCCCGTGGACCGAGAGAACGTAGAATATCGGAGCGATCGTGTCGCTCCGGAGTTCGAGCGAAAAAATTCTAAGTCTCCGTTCGTGACGCTCCGTAGCCCGAGCGAAAAGATTCTATGTCCCCGTTCGTGTCGCTCCGGAAGCGAGTGTCGACGGAACGAAGGGACAACGGTAGATCCTTATTCCTGGTGCTCGTGGCTCTCTAAAACCATACACTTGTTGTCCTCTGTCTCTTACCTGTGTCGAGATAATCGAGAATCATGGAGCGTTCGTGTCGCTCCGGAACCGAAAGTCGTCGGTTCGAAACGAGAACGTTAGATCCTTATTCCTGATCGTTGAGGCACTCTAAAACTATTAGGCTGTTTTGCTCTCTGATGCCCGTGGACCGAGAGAACGTAGAATATCGGAGCTATCGTGTCGCTCCGGAGTTCGAGCGAAAAAATTCTAAGTCTCCGTTCGTGACGCTCCGTAGCCCGAGCGAAAAGATTCTATGTCCCCGTTCGTGTCGCTCCGGAAGCGAGTGTCGACGGAACGAAGGGACAACGGTAGATCCTTATTCCTGGTGCTCGTGGCTCTCTAAAACCATACACTTGTTGTCCTCTGTCTCTTACCTGTGTCGAGATAATCGAGAATCATGGAGCGTTCGTGTCGCTCCGGAACCGAAAGTCGTCGGTTCGAAACGAGAACGTCAGATCCTTATTCCTGATCGTTGAGGCACTCTAAAACTATTAGGCTGTTTTGCTCTCTGATGCCCGTGGACCGAGAGAACGTAGAATATCGGAGCGATCGTGTCGCTCCGGAGTTCGAGCGAAAAAATTCTAAGTCTCCGTTCGTGACGCTCCGTAGCCCGAGCGAAAAGATTCTATGTCCCCGTTTGTGTCGCTCCGGAAGCGAGTGTCGACGGAACGAAGGGACAACGGTAGATCCTTATTCCTGGTGCTCATGGCTCTCTAAAACCATGCACTTGTTGTCCTCTGTCTCTTACCTGTGTCGAGATAATCGAGAGTCATGGAGCGTTCGTGTCGCTCCGGAACCGAAAGTCGTCGGTTCGAAACGAGAACGTCAGATCCTTATTCCTGATCGTTGAGGCACTCTAAAACTATTAGGCTGTTTTGCTCTCTGATGCCCGTGGACCGAGAGAACGTAGAATATCGGAGCGATCGTGTCGCTCCGGAGTTCGAGCGAAAAAATTCTAAGTATCCGTTCGTGACGCTCCGTAGCCCGAGCGAAAAGATTCTATGTCCCCGTTCGTGTCGCTCCGGTACCGAATGTCGAAGGAACGAAGGGACAACGGTAGATCCTTATTCCTGGTGCTCGTGGTTCTCTAAAACCATACACTTGTTGTCCTCTGTCTCTTACCTGTGTCGAGATAATCGAGAATCATGGAGCGTTCGTGTCGCTCCGGAACCGAAAGTCGTCGGTTCGAAACGAGAACGTTAGATCCTTAATTCTTATCGTTGAGGCACTCTAAAACTATTAGGCTGTTTTGCTCTCTGATGCCCGTGGACCGAGAGAACGTAGAATATCGGAGCGATCGTGTCGCTCCGGAGTTCGAGCGAAAAAATTCGAAGTCCCCGTTCGTGACGCTCCGTAGCCCGAGCGAAAAGATTCTATGTCCCCGTTCGTGTCGCTCCGGAAGCGAGTGTCGACGGAACGAAGAGACAACGGTAGATCCTTATTCCTGGTGCTCGTGGCTCTCTAAAGCCATACACTTGTTGTCCTCTGTCTCTTACCTGTGTCGAGATAATCGAGAATCATGGAGCGTTCGTGTCGCTCCGGAACCGAAAGTCGTCGGTTCGAAACGAGAACGTTACATCCTTATTCCTGATCGTTGAGGCACTCTAAAACTATTAGGCTGTTTTGCTCTCTGATGCCCGTGGGCCGAGAGAACGTAGAATATCGGAGCGATCGTGTCGCTCCGGAGTTCGAGCGAAAAAATTCTAAGCCCCCGTTCGTGTCGCTCCGGAGCCCGTGCGAAAAAATTCTAAGTCCCCGTTCGTGTCGCTCCGGAGCCGAATGTCGACGGAACGAAGGGACAACGGTAGATCCTTATTCCTGGTGCTCGCGGCTCTCTAAAACCATACACTTGTTGTCCTCTGTCTCTTACCTGTGTCGAGAAAATCGATAATCATGGAGCGTTCGTGTCGCTCCGGAACCGAAAGTCGTCGGTTCGAAACGAGAACGTCAGATCCTTATTCCTGATCGTTGAGGCACTCTAAAACTATTAGGCTGTTTTGCTCTCTGATGCCCGTGGACCGAGAGAACGTAGAATATCGGAGCGATCGTGTCGCTCCGGAGTTCGAGCGAAAAAATTCTAAGTCTCCGTTCGTGACGCTCCGTAGCCCGAGCGAAAAGATTCTATGTCCCCGTTCGTGTCGCTCCGGAAGCGAGTGTCGACGGAACGAAGGGACAACGGTAGATCCTTATTCCTGGTGCTCGTGGCTCTCTAAAACCATACACTTGTTGTCCTCTGTCTCTTACCTGTGTCGAGATAATCGAGAATCATGGAGCGTTCGTGTCGCTCCGGAACCGAAAGTCGTCGGTTCGAAACGAGAACGTTAGATCCTTATTCCTGATCGTTGAGGCACTCTAAAACTATTAGGCTGTTTTGCTCTCTGATGCCCGTGGACCGAGAGAACGTAGAATATCGGAGCGATCGTGTCGCTCCGGAGTTCGAGCGAAAAAATTCTACGTCTCCGTTCGTGACGCTCCGTAGCCCGAGCGAAAAGATTCTATGTCCCCGTTCGTGTCGCTCTGGAAGCGAGTGTCGACGGAACGAAGGGACAACGGTAGATCCTTATTCCTGGTGCTCGTGGCTCTCTAAAACCATATACTTGTTGTCCTCTGTCTCTTACCTGTGTCGAGATAAACGAGAATCATGGAGCGTTCGTATCGCTCCGGAACCGAAAGTCGTCGTCTCGAAACGAGAACGTTAGATCCTTATTCCTGATCGTTGAGGCAGTCTAAAACTATTAGGCTGTTTTGCTGTCTGATGCCCGTGCACCGAGAGAACGTAGAATATCGGAGCGATCGTGTCGCTCCGGAGTTCGGGCGGAAAAATTCTAAGTCCCCGTTCGTGTCGCTCCGGAGCCCGAGCGAAAAAATTCTAAGTACCCGTTCGTGTCGCTCCGGAGCCTGAGCGAAAAAATTCTAAGTCCCCGTTCGTGACGCTCCGGAACCGAATGTCGACGGAACGAAGGGACAACGGTAGATCCTTATTCCTGGTGCTCGTGGCTCTCTAAAACCTTACACTTGTTGTCCTCTGTCTCTTAGCTGTGTCGAGATAATCGAGAATCATGGAGCGTTCGTGTCGCTCCGGAACCGAAAGTCGTCGGTTCGAAACGAGAACGTTAGATCCTTATTCCTGATCGTTGAGCCACTCTAAAACTATTATACTGTTTTGCTCTCTGATGCACGTGGACCGAGAGAATGTAGAATATCGGAGCGATCGTGTCGCTCCGGAGTTCGAGCGAAAAAATTCTAAGTCTCCGTTCGTGACGCTCCGTAGCCCGAGCGAAAAGATTCTATGTCCCCGTTCGTGTCGCTCCGGAAGCGAGTGTCGACGGAACGACGGGACAACGGTAGATCCTTATTCCTGGTGCTCGTGGCTCTCTAAAGCCATACACTTGTTGTCCTCTGTCTCTTACCTGTGTCGAGATAATCGTGAATCAGGGAGCGTTCGTGTCGCTCCGGAACCGAAAGTCGTCGGTTCGAAACGAGAACGTCAGATCCTTATTCCTGATCGTTGAGGCACTCTAAAACTATTAGGCTGTTTTGCTCTCTGATGCCCGTGGACCGAGAGAACGTAGAATAACGGAGCGATCGTGTCGCTCCGGAGTTCGAGCGAAAAGATTCTATGTCCCCGTTCGTGTCGCTCCGGAAGCGAGTGTCGACGGAACGAAGGGACAACGGTAGATCCTTATTCCTGGTGCTCGTGGCTCTCTAAATCCATACACTTGTTGTCCTCTGTCTCTTACCTGTGTCGAGATAATAGAGAATCATGGAGCGTTCGTGTCGCTCCGGAACCGAAAGTCGTCGGTTCGAAACGAGAACGTTAGATCCTTATTCCTGATCGTTGAGGCACTCTAAAACTATTAGGCTGTTTTCCTCTCTGTTGCCCGTGGACCGAGAGAACGTAGAATAACGGAGCGATCGTGTCGCTCCGGAGTTCGAGCGAAAAGATTCTAAGTCCCCGATCGTGTCGCTCCGGAACCGAATGTCGACGGAACGAAGAGACAACGGTAGACCCTTATTCTTGGTGCTCGTGGCTCTCTAAAACCATATACTTGTTGTCCTCTGTCTCTTACCTGTGTCGAGATAATCGAGAATCATGGAGCGTTCGTGTCGCTCCGGAACCGAAAGTCGTCGGTTCGAAACGAGAACGTCAGATCCTTATTCCTGATCGTTGAGGCACTCTAAAACTATTAGGCTGTTTTGCTCTCTGATGCCCGTGGACCGAGAGAACGTAGAATATCGGAGCGATCGTGTCGCTCCGGAGTTCGAGCGAAAAAATTCTACGTCTCCGTTCGTGACGCTCCGTAGCCCGAGCGAAAAGATTCTATGTCCCCGTTCGTGTCGCTCTGGAAGCGAGTGTCGACGGAACGAAGGGACAACGGTAGATCCTTATTCCTGGTGCTCGTGGCTCTCTAAAACCATATACTTGTTGTCCTCTGTCTCTTACCTGTGTCGAGATAATCGAGAATCATGGAGCGTTCGTGTCGCTCCGGAACCGAAAGTCGTCGGTTCGAAACGAGAACGTTAGATCCTTAATTCTTATCGTTGAGGCACTCTAAAACTATTAGGCTGTTTTGCTCTCTGATGCCCGTGGACCGAGAGAACGTAGAATATCGGAGCTATCGTGTCGCTCCGGAGTTCGAGCGAAAAAATTCTAAGTCTCCGTTCGTGACGCTCCGTAGCCCGAGCGAAAAGATTCTATGTCCCCGTTCGTGTCGCTCCGGAAGCGAGTGTCGACGGAACGAAGGGACAACGGTAGATCCTTATTCCTGGTGCTCGTGGCTCTCTAAAACCATACACTTGTTGTCCTCTGTCTCTTACCTGTGTCGAGATAATCGAGAATCATGGAGCGTTCGTGTCGCTCCGGAACTGAAAGTCGTCGGTTCGAAACGAGAACGTCAGATCCTTATTCCTGATCGTTGAGGCACTCTAAATCTATTAGGCTGTTTTGCTCTCTGATGCCCGTGGACCAGAGAGAACGTAGAATATCGGAGCGATCGTGTCGCTCCGGAGTTCGAGCGAAAAAATTCTACGTCTCCGTTCGTGACGCTCCGTAGCCCGAGCGAAAAGATTCTATGTCCCCGTTTGTGTCGCTCCGGAAGCGAGTGTCGACGGAACGAAGGGACAACGGTAGATCCTTATTCCTGGTGCTCGTGGTTCTCTAAAACCATACACTTGTTGTCCTCTGTCTCTTACCTGTGTCGAGATAATCGAGAATCATGGAGCGTTCGTGTCGCTCCGGAACCGAAAGCCGTCGGTTCGAAACGAGAACGTTAGATCCTTATTCCTGATCGCTGTGGCACTCTAAACCTGTTAGGCTGTTTTGCACTCTGATGCCAGTGGACCGAGAGAGCGTAGAATGTCGGAGCGATCGTGTCGCTCCGGAGTTCGAGCGAGAAAATCCTAAGTCCCCGTTCGTGTCGCTCCGGAACCGAATGTCGACGGAGCGAAGGGGCAACGGTAGATCCTTATTCCTGGTGCTCGTGGCTCTCTAAAACCATACACTTGTTGTCCTCTGTCTCTTACCTGTGTCGAGATAATCGAGAATCATGGAGCGTTCGTGTCGCTCCGGAACCGAAAGTCATCGGTTCGAAACGAGAACGTTACATACTTATTCCTGATCGTTGAGGCACTCTAAAACTATTAGGCTGTTTTGCTCTCTGATGCCCGTGGACCGAGAGAACGTAGAATATCGGAGCGATCGTGTCGCTCCGGAGTTCGAGCGAAAAAATTCTAAGTATCCGTTCGTGACGCTCCGTAGCCCGAGCGAAAAGATTCTATGTCCCCGTTCGTGTCGCTCCGGTACCGAATGTCGAAGGAACGAAGGGACAACGGTAGATCCTTATTCCTGGTGCTCGTGGTTCTCTAAAACCATACACTTGTTGTCCTCTGTCTCTTACCTGTGTCGAGATAATCGAGAATCATGGAGCGTTCGTGTCGCTCCGGAACCGAAAGTCGTCGGTTCGAAACGAGAACGTTAGATCCTTAATTCTTATCGTTGAGGCACTCTAAAACTATTAGGCTGTTTTGCTCTCTGATGCCCGTGGACCGAGAGAACGTAGAATATCGAAGCGATCGTGTCGCTTCGGAGTTCGAGCGAAAAAATTCTAAGTCCCCGTTTGTGTCGCTCCGGAGCCCGAGCGAAAAAATTCTAAATCACCGTTCGTGTCGCTCCGGTACCGAATGTCGAAGGAACGAAGGGACAACGGTAGATCCTTATTCCTGGTGCTCGTGGCTCTCTAAAACCATACACTTGTTGTCCTCTGTCTCTTACCTGTGTCGAGATAATCGAGAATCATGGAGCGTTCGTGTCGCTCCGGAACCGAAAGTCGTCGGTTCGAAACGAGAACGTCAGATCCTTATTCCTGATCGTTGAGGCACTCTAAAACTATTAGGCTGTTTTGCTCTCTGATGCCCGTGGACCGAGAGAACGTAGAATATCGGAGCGATCGTGTCGCTCCGGAGTTCGAGCGAAAAAATTCTAAGTCTCCGTTCGTGACGCTCCGTAGCCCGAGCGAAAAGATTCTATGTCCCCGTTTGTGTCGCTCCGGAAGCGAGTGTCGACGGAACGAAGGGACAACGGTAGATCCTTATTCCTGGTGCTCATGGCTCTCTAAAACCATGCACTTGTTGTCCTCTGTCTCTTACCTGTGTCGAGATAATCGAGAGTCATGGAGCGTTCGTGTCGCTCCGGAACCGAAAGTCGTCGGTTCGAAACGAGAACGTCAGATCCTTATTCCTGATCGTTGAGGCACTCTAAAACTATTAGGCTGTTTTGCTCTCTGATGCCCGTGGACCGAGAGAACGTAGAATATCGGAGCGATCGTGTCGCTCCGGAGTTCGAGCGAAAAAATTCTAAGTATCCGTTCGTGACGCTCCGTAGCCCGAGCGAAAAGATTCTATGTCCCCGTTCGTGTCGCTCCGGTACCGAATGTCGAAGGAACGAAGGGACAACGGTAGATCCTTATTCCTGGTGCTCGTGGTTCTCTAAAACCATACACTTGTTGTCCTCTGTCTCTTACCTGTGTCGAGATAATCGAGAATCATGGAGCGTTCGTGTCGCTCCGGAACCGAAAGTCGTCGGTTCGAAACGAGAACGTTAGATCCTTAATTCTTATCGTTGAGGCACTCTAAAACTATTAGGCTGTTTTGCTCTCTGATGCCCGTGGACCGAGAGAACGTAGAATATCGGAGCGATCGTGTCGCTCCGGAGTTCGAGCGAAAAAATTCGAAGTCCCCGTTCGTGACGCTCCGTAGCCCGAGCGAAAAGATTCTATGTCCCCGTTCGTGTCGCTCCGGAAGCGAGTGTCGACGGAACGAAGAGACAACGGTAGATCCTTATTCCTGGTGCTCGTGGCTCTCTAAAGCCATACACTTGTTGTCCTCTGTCTCTTACCTGTGTCGAGATAATCGAGAATCATGGAGCGTTCGTGTCGCTCCGGAACCGAAAGTCGTCGGTTCGAAACGAGAACGTTACATCCTTATTCCTGATCGTTGAGGCACTCTAAAACTATTAGGCTGTTTTGCTCTCTGATGCCCGTGGGCCGAGAGAACGTAGAATATCGGAGCGATCGTGTCGCTCCGGAGTTCGAGCGAAAAAATTCTAAGCCCCCGTTCGTGTCGCTCCGGAGCCCGTGCGAAAAAATTCTAAGTCCCCGTTCGTGTCGCTCCGGAGCCGAATGTCGACGGAACGAAGGGACAACGGTAGATCCTTATTCCTGGTGCTCGCGGCTCTCTAAAACCATACACTTGTTGTCCTCTGTCTCTTACCTGTGTCGAGAAAATCGATAATCATGGAGCGTTCGTGTCGCTCCGGAACCGAAAGCCGTCGGTTCGAAACGAGAACGTTAGATCCTTATTCCTGATCGCTGTGGCACTCTAAACCTGTTAGGCTGTTTTGCACTCTGATGCCAGTGGACCGAGAGAGCGTAGAATGTCGGAGCGATCGTGTCGCTCCGGAGTTCGAGCGAGAAAATCCTAAGTCCCCGTTCGTGTCGCTCCGGAACCGAATGTCGACGGAGCGAAGGGGCAACGGTAGATCCTTATTCCTGGTGCTCGTGGCTCTCTAAAACCATACACTTGTTGTCCTCTGTCTCTTACCTGTGTCGAGATAATCGAGAATCATGGAGCGTTCGTGTCGCTCCGGAACCGAAAGTCATCGGTTCGAAACGAGAACGTTACATACTTATTCCTGATCGTTGAGGCACTCTAAAACTATTAGGCTGTTTTGCTCTCTGATGCCCGTGGGCCGAGAGAACGTAGAATATCGGAGCGATGGTGTCGCTCCGGAGTTCGAGCGAAAACATTCTAAGTCCCCGTTCGTGTCGCTCCGGAACCGAATGTCGACGGAACGAAGGGACAACGGTAGATCCTTATTCCTGGTGCTCGTGGCTCTCTAAAACCATACAGTTGTTGTCCTCTGTCTCTTACCTGTGTCGAGATAATCGAGAATCATGGAGCGTTCGTGTCGCTCCGGAACCGAAAGTCATCGGTTCGAAACGAGAACGTTAGATACTTATTCCTGATCGTTGAGGCACTCTAAAACTATTAGGCTGTTTTGCTCTCTGATGCCCGTGGGCAGAGAGAACGTAGAATATCGGAGCGATGGTGTCGCTCCGGAGTTCGAGCGAAAACATTCTAAGTCACCGTTCGTGTCGCTCCGGAACCGAATGTCGACGGAACGAAGGGACAACGGTAGATGCTTATTCCTGGTGCTCGTGGCTCTCTAAAACCATACACTTGTTGTCCTCTGTCTCTTAGCTGTGTCGAGATACTCGAGAATCATGGAGCGTTCGTGTCGCTCCGGAACCGAAAGTCGTCGGTTCGAAACGAGAACGTCAGATCCTTATTCCTGATCGTTGAGGCACTCTAAAACTATTAGGCTGTTTTGCTCTCTGATGCCCGTGGACCGAGAGAACGTAGAATATCGGAGCGATCGTGTCGCTCCGGAGTTCGAGCGAGAAAATTCTAAGTCCCCGTTCGTGTCGCTCCGGAGCCCGAGCGAAAAAATTCTAAGTCCCCGATCGTGTCGCTCCGGAACCGAATGTCGACGGAAAGAAGGGACAACGGTAGATCCTTATTCCTGGTGCTCGTGGCTCTCTAAAACCATACACTTGTTGTCCACTGTCTCTTACCTGTGTCGAGATAATCGAGAATCATGGAGCGTTCGTGTCGCTCCGGAACCGAAAGTCGTCGGTTCGAAACGAGAACGTTAGATCCTTATTCCTGATCGTTGAGGCACTCTAAAACTATTAGGCTGTTTTGCTCTCTGATGCCCGTGGACCGAGAGAACGTAGAATATCGGAGCGATCGTGTCGCTCCGGAGTTCGAGCGAAAAAATTCTAAGTATCCGTTCGTGACGCTCCGTAGCCCGAGCGAAAAGATTCTATGTCCCCGTTCGTGTCGCTCCGGAAGCGAGTGTCGACGGAACGAAGAGACAACGGTAGATCCTTATTCCTGGTGCTCGTGGCTCTCTAAAGCCATACACTTGTTGTCCTCTGTCTCTTACCTGTGTCGAGATAATCGAGAATCATGGAGCGTTCGTGTCGCTCCGGAACCGAAAGTCGTCGGTTCGAAACGAGAACGTTACATCCTTATTCCTGATCGTTGAGGCACTCTAAAACTATTAGGCTGTTTTGCTCTCTGATGCCCGTGGGCCGAGAGAACGTAGAATATCGGAGCGATCGTGTCGCTCCGGAGTTCGAGCGAAAAAATTCTAAGCCCCCGTTCGTGTCGCTCCGGAGCCCGTGCGAAAAAATTCTAAGTCCCCGTTCGTGTCGCTCCGGAGCCGAATGTCGACGGAACGAAGGGACAACGGTAGATCCTTATTCCTGGTGCTCGCGGCTCTCTAAAACCATACACTTGTTGTCCTCTGTCTCTTACCTGTGTCGAGAAAATCGATAATCATGGAGCGTTCGTGTCGCTCCGGAACCGAAAGTCGTCGGTTCGAAACGAGAACGTCAGATCCTTATTCCTGATCGTTGAGGCACTCTAAAACTATTAGGCTGTTTTGCTCTCTGATGCCCGTGGACCGAGAGAACGTAGAATATCGGAGCGATCGTGTCGCTCCGGAGTTCGAGCGAAAAAATTCTAAGTCTCCGTTCGTGACGCTCCGTAGCCCGAGCGAAAAGATTCTATGTCCCCGTTCGTGTCGCTCCGGAAGCGAGTGTCGACGGAACGAAGGGACAACGGTAGATCCTTATTCCTGGTGCTCGTGGCTCTCTAAAACCATACACTTGTTGTCCTCTGTCTCTTACCTGTGTCGAGATAATCGAGAATCATGGAGCGTTCGTGTCGCTCCGGAACCGAAAGTCGTCGGTTCGAAACGAGAACGTTAGATCCTTATTCCTGATCGTTGAGGCACTCTAAAACTATTAGGCTGTTTTGCTCTCTGATGCCCGTGGACCGAGAGAACGTAGAATATCGGAGCGATCGTGTCGCTCCGGAGTTCGAGCGAAAAAATTCTACGTCTCCGTTCGTGACGCTCCGTAGCCCGAGCGAAAAGATTCTATGTCCCCGTTCGTGTCGCTCTGGAAGCGAGTGTCGACGGAACGAAGGGACAACGGTAGATCCTTATTCCTGGTGCTCGTGGCTCTCTAAAACCATATACTTGTTGTCCTCTGTCTCTTACCTGTGTCGAGATAAACGAGAATCATGGAGCGTTCGTATCGCTCCGGAACCGAAAGTCGTCGTCTCGAAACGAGAACGTTAGATCCTTATTCCTGATCGTTGAGGCAGTCTAAAACTATTAGGCTGTTTTGCTGTCTGATGCCCGTGCACCGAGAGAACGTAGAATATCGGAGCGATCGTGTCGCTCCGGAGTTCGGGCGGAAAAATTCTAAGTCCCCGTTCGTGTCGCTCCGGAGCCCGAGCGAAAAAATTCTAAGTACCCGTTCGTGTCGCTCCGGAGCCTGAGCGAAAAAATTCTAAGTCCCCGTTCGTGACGCTCCGGAACCGAATGTCGACGGAACGAAGGGACAACGGTAGATCCTTATTCCTGGTGCTCGTGGCTCTCTAAAACCTTACACTTGTTGTCCTCTGTCTCTTAGCTGTGTCGAGATAATCGAGAATCATGGAGCGTTCGTGTCGCTCCGGAACCGAAAGTCGTCGGTTCGAAACGAGAACGTTAGATCCTTATTCCTGATCGTTGAGCCACTCTAAAACTATTATACTGTTTTGCTCTCTGATGCACGTGGACCGAGAGAATGTAGAATATCGGAGCGATCGTGTCGCTCCGGAGTTCGAGCGAAAAAATTCTAAGTCTCCGTTCGTGACGCTCCGTAGCCCGAGCGAAAAGATTCTATGTCCCCGTTCGTGTCGCTCCGGAAGCGAGTGTCGACGGAACGACGGGACAACGGTAGATCCTTATTCCTGGTGCTCGTGGCTCTCTAAAGCCATACACTTGTTGTCCTCTGTCTCTTACCTGTGTCGAGATAATCGTGAATCAGGGAGCGTTCGTGTCGCTCCGGAACCGAAAGTCGTCGGTTCGAAACGAGAACGTCAGATCCTTATTCCTGATCGTTGAGGCACTCTAAAACTATTAGGCTGTTTTGCTCTCTGATGCCCGTGGACCGAGAGAACGTAGAATAACGGAGCGATCGTGTCGCTCCGGAGTTCGAGCGAAAAGATTCTATGTCCCCGTTCGTGTCGCTCCGGAAGCGAGTGTCGACGGAACGAAGGGACAACGGTAGATCCTTATTCCTGGTGCTCGTGGCTCTCTAAATCCATACACTTGTTGTCCTCTGTCTCTTACCTGTGTCGAGATAATAGAGAATCATGGAGCGTTCGTGTCGCTCCGGAACCGAAAGTCGTCGGTTCGAAACGAGAACGTTAGATCCTTATTCCTGATCGTTGAGGCACTCTAAAACTATTAGGCTGTTTTCCTCTCTGTTGCCCGTGGACCGAGAGAACGTAGAATAACGGAGCGATCGTGTCGCTCCGGAGTTCGAGCGAAAAGATTCTAAGTCCCCGATCGTGTCGCTCCGGAACCGAATGTCGACGGAACGAAGAGACAACGGTAGACCCTTATTCTTGGTGCTCGTGGCTCTCTAAAACCATATACTTGTTGTCCTCTGTCTCTTACCTGTGTCGAGATAATCGAGAATCATGGAGCGTTCGTGTCGCTCCGGAACCGAAAGTCGTCGGTTCGAAACGAGAACGTCAGATCCTTATTCCTGATCGTTGAGGCACTCTAAAACTATTAGGCTGTTTTGCTCTCTGATGCCCGTGGACCGAGAGAACGTAGAATATCGGAGCGATCGTGTCGCTCCGGAGTTCGAGCGAAAAAATTCTACGTCTCCGTTCGTGACGCTCCGTAGCCCGAGCGAAAAGATTCTATGTCCCCGTTCGTGTCGCTCTGGAAGCGAGTGTCGACGGAACGAAGGGACAACGGTAGATCCTTATTCCTGGTGCTCGTGGCTCTCTAAAACCATATACTTGTTGTCCTCTGTCTCTTACCTGTGTCGAGATAATCGAGAATCATGGAGCGTTCGTGTCGCTCCGGAACCGAAAGTCGTCGGTTCGAAACGAGAACGTTAGATCCTTAATTCTTATCGTTGAGGCACTCTAAAACTATTAGGCTGTTTTGCTCTCTGATGCCCGTGGACCGAGAGAACGTAGAATATCGGAGCTATCGTGTCGCTCCGGAGTTCGAGCGAAAAAATTCTAAGTCTCCGTTCGTGACGCTCCGTAGCCCGAGCGAAAAGATTCTATGTCCCCGTTCGTGTCGCTCCGGAAGCGAGTGTCGACGGAACGAAGGGACAACGGTAGATCCTTATTCCTGGTGCTCGTGGCTCTCTAAAACCATACACTTGTTGTCCTCTGTCTCTTACCTGTGTCGAGATAATCGAGAATCATGGAGCGTTCGTGTCGCTCCGGAACTGAAAGTCGTCGGTTCGAAACGAGAACGTCAGATCCTTATTCCTGATCGTTGAGGCACTCTAAATCTATTAGGCTGTTTTGCTCTCTGATGCCCGTGGACCAGAGAGAACGTAGAATATCGGAGCGATCGTGTCGCTCCGGAGTTCGAGCGAAAAAATTCTACGTCTCCGTTCGTGACGCTCCGTAGCCCGAGCGAAAAGATTCTATGTCCCCGTTTGTGTCGCTCCGGAAGCGAGTGTCGACGGAACGAAGGGACAACGGTAGATCCTTATTCCTGGTGCTCGTGGTTCTCTAAAACCATACACTTGTTGTCCTCTGTCTCTTACCTGTGTCGAGATAATCGAGAATCATGGAGCGTTCGTGTCGCTCCGGAACCGAAAGCCGTCGGTTCGAAACGAGAACGTTAGATCCTTATTCCTGATCGCTGTGGCACTCTAAACCTGTTAGGCTGTTTTGCACTCTGATGCCAGTGGACCGAGAGAGCGTAGAATGTCGGAGCGATCGTGTCGCTCCGGAGTTCGAGCGAGAAAATCCTAAGTCCCCGTTCGTGTCGCTCCGGAACCGAATGTCGACGGAGCGAAGGGGCAACGGTAGATCCTTATTCCTGGTGCTCGTGGCTCTCTAAAACCATACACTTGTTGTCCTCTGTCTCTTACCTGTGTCGAGATAATCGAGAATCATGGAGCGTTCGTGTCGCTCCGGAACCGAAAGTCATCGGTTCGAAACGAGAACGTTACATACTTATTCCTGATCGTTGAGGCACTCTAAAACTATTAGGCTGTTTTGCTCTCTGATGCCCGTGGACCGAGAGAACGTAGAATATCGGAGCGATCGTGTCGCTCCGGAGTTCGAGCGAAAAAATTCTAAGTATCCGTTCGTGACGCTCCGTAGCCCGAGCGAAAAGATTCTATGTCCCCGTTCGTGTCGCTCCGGTACCGAATGTCGAAGGAACGAAGGGACAACGGTAGATCCTTATTCCTGGTGCTCGTGGTTCTCTAAAACCATACACTTGTTGTCCTCTGTCTCTTACCTGTGTCGAGATAATCGAGAATCATGGAGCGTTCGTGTCGCTCCGGAACCGAAAGTCGTCGGTTCGAAACGAGAACGTTAGATCCTTAATTCTTATCGTTGAGGCACTCTAAAACTATTAGGCTGTTTTGCTCTCTGATGCCCGTGGACCGAGAGAACGTAGAATATCGAAGCGATCGTGTCGCTTCGGAGTTCGAGCGAAAAAATTCTAAGTCCCCGTTTGTGTCGCTCCGGAGCCCGAGCGAAAAAATTCTAAATCACCGTTCGTGTCGCTCCGGTACCGAATGTCGAAGGAACGAAGGGACAACGGTAGATCCTTATTCCTGGTGCTCGTGGCTCTCTAAAACCATACACTTGTTGTCCTCTGTCTCTTACCTGTGTCGAGATAATCGAGAATCATGGAGCGTTCGTGTCGCTCCGGAACCGAAAGTCGTCGGTTCGAAACGAGAACGTCAGATCCTTATTCCTGATCGTTGAGGCACTCTAAAACTATTAGGCTGTTTTGCTCTCTGATGCCCGTGGACCGAGAGAACGTAGAATATCGGAGCGATCGTGTCGCTCCGGAGTTCGAGCGAAAAAATTCTAAGTCTCCGTTCGTGACGCTCCGTAGCCCGAGCGAAAAGATTCTATGTCCCCGTTTGTGTCGCTCCGGAAGCGAGTGTCGACGGAACGAAGGGACAACGGTAGATCCTTATTCCTGGTGCTCATGGCTCTCTAAAACCATGCACTTGTTGTCCTCTGTCTCTTACCTGTGTCGAGATAATCGAGAGTCATGGAGCGTTCGTGTCGCTCCGGAACCGAAAGTCGTCGGTTCGAAACGAGAACGTCAGATCCTTATTCCTGATCGTTGAGGCACTCTAAAACTATTAGGCTGTTTTGCTCTCTGATGCCCGTGGACCGAGAGAACGTAGAATATCGGAGCGATCGTGTCGCTCCGGAGTTCGAGCGAAAAAATTCTAAGTATCCGTTCGTGACGCTCCGTAGCCCGAGCGAAAAGATTCTATGTCCCCGTTCGTGTCGCTCCGGTACCGAATGTCGAAGGAACGAAGGGACAACGGTAGATCCTTATTCCTGGTGCTCGTGGTTCTCTAAAACCATACACTTGTTGTCCTCTGTCTCTTACCTGTGTCGAGATAATCGAGAATCATGGAGCGTTCGTGTCGCTCCGGAACCGAAAGTCGTCGGTTCGAAACGAGAACGTTAGATCCTTAATTCTTATCGTTGAGGCACTCTAAAACTATTAGGCTGTTTTGCTCTCTGATGCCCGTGGACCGAGAGAACGTAGAATATCGGAGCGATCGTGTCGCTCCGGAGTTCGAGCGAAAAAATTCGAAGTCCCCGTTCGTGACGCTCCGTAGCCCGAGCGAAAAGATTCTATGTCCCCGTTCGTGTCGCTCCGGAAGCGAGTGTCGACGGAACGAAGAGACAACGGTAGATCCTTATTCCTGGTGCTCGTGGCTCTCTAAAGCCATACACTTGTTGTCCTCTGTCTCTTACCTGTGTCGAGATAATCGAGAATCATGGAGCGTTCGTGTCGCTCCGGAACCGAAAGTCGTCGGTTCGAAACGAGAACGTTACATCCTTATTCCTGATCGTTGAGGCACTCTAAAACTATTAGGCTGTTTTGCTCTCTGATGCCCGTGGGCCGAGAGAACGTAGAATATCGGAGCGATCGTGTCGCTCCGGAGTTCGAGCGAAAAAATTCTAAGCCCCCGTTCGTGTCGCTCCGGAGCCCGTGCGAAAAAATTCTAAGTCCCCGTTCGTGTCGCTCCGGAGCCGAATGTCGACGGAACGAAGGGACAACGGTAGATCCTTATTCCTGGTGCTCGCGGCTCTCTAAAACCATACACTTGTTGTCCTCTGTCTCTTACCTGTGTCGAGAAAATCGATAATCATGGAGCGTTCGTGTCGCTCCGGAACCGAAAGCCGTCGGTTCGAAACGAGAACGTTAGATCCTTATTCCTGATCGCTGTGGCACTCTAAACCTGTTAGGCTGTTTTGCACTCTGATGCCAGTGGACCGAGAGAGCGTAGAATGTCGGAGCGATCGTGTCGCTCCGGAGTTCGAGCGAGAAAATCCTAAGTCCCCGTTCGTGTCGCTCCGGAACCGAATGTCGACGGAGCGAAGGGGCAACGGTAGATCCTTATTCCTGGTGCTCGTGGCTCTCTAAAACCATACACTTGTTGTCCTCTGTCTCTTACCTGTGTCGAGATAATCGAGAATCATGGAGCGTTCGTGTCGCTCCGGAACCGAAAGTCATCGGTTCGAAACGAGAACGTTACATACTTATTCCTGATCGTTGAGGCACTCTAAAACTATTAGGCTGTTTTGCTCTCTGATGCCCGTGGGCCGAGAGAACGTAGAATATCGGAGCGATGGTGTCGCTCCGGAGTTCGAGCGAAAACATTCTAAGTCCCCGTTCGTGTCGCTCCGGAACCGAATGTCGACGGAACGAAGGGACAACGGTAGATCCTTATTCCTGGTGCTCGTGGCTCTCTAAAACCATACAGTTGTTGTCCTCTGTCTCTTACCTGTGTCGAGATAATCGAGAATCATGGAGCGTTCGTGTCGCTCCGGAACCGAAAGTCATCGGTTCGAAACGAGAACGTTAGATACTTATTCCTGATCGTTGAGGCACTCTAAAACTATTAGGCTGTTTTGCTCTCTGATGCCCGTGGGCAGAGAGAACGTAGAATATCGGAGCGATGGTGTCGCTCCGGAGTTCGAGCGAAAACATTCTAAGTCACCGTTCGTGTCGCTCCGGAACCGAATGTCGACGGAACGAAGGGACAACGGTAGATGCTTATTCCTGGTGCTCGTGGCTCTCTAAAACCATACACTTGTTGTCCTCTGTCTCTTAGCTGTGTCGAGATACTCGAGAATCATGGAGCGTTCGTGTCGCTCCGGAACCGAAAGTCGTCGGTTCGAAACGAGAACGTCAGATCCTTATTCCTGATCGTTGAGGCACTCTAAAACTATTAGGCTGTTTTGCTCTCTGATGCCCGTGGACCGAGAGAACGTAGAATATCGGAGCGATCGTGTCGCTCCGGAGTTCGAGCGAGAAAATTCTAAGTCCCCGTTCGTGTCGCTCCGGAGCCCGAGCGAAAAAATTCTAAGTCCCCGATCGTGTCGCTCCGGAACCGAATGTCGACGGAAAGAAGGGACAACGGTAGATCCTTATTCCTGGTGCTCGTGGCTCTCTAAAACCATACACTTGTTGTCCACTGTCTCTTACCTGTGTCGAGATAATCGAGAATCATGGAGCGTTCGTGTCGCTCCGGAACCGAAAGTCGTCGGTTCGAAACGAGAACGTTAGATCCTTATTCCTGATCGTTGAGGCACTCTAAAACTATTAGGCTGTTTTGCTCTCTGATGCCCGTGGACCGAGAGAACGTAGAATATCGGAGCGATCGTGTCGCTCCGGAGTTCGAGCGAAAAAATTCTAAGTATCCGTTCGTGACGCTCCGTAGCCCGAGCGAAAAGATTCTATGTCCCCGTTCGTGTCGCTCCGGTACCGAATGTCGAAAAAACGAAGGGACAACGGTAGATCCTTATTCCTGGTGCTCGTGGTTCTCTAAAACCATACACTTGTTGTCCTCTGTCTCTTACCTGTGTCGAGATAATCGAGAATCATGGAGCGTTCGTGTCGCTCCGGAACCGAAAGTCGTCGGTTCGAAACGAGAACGTTAGATCCTTAATTCTTATCGTTGAGGCACTCTAAAACTATTAGGCTGTTTTGCTCTCTGATGCCCGTGGACCGAGAGAACGTAGAATATCGGAGCGATCGTGTCGCTCCGGAGTTCGAGCGAAAAAATTCTAAGTCTCCGTTCGTGACGCTCCGTAGCCCGAGCGAAAAGATTCTATGTCCCCGTTTGTGTCGCTCCGGAAGCGAGTGTCGACGGAACGAAGGGACAACGGTAGATCCTTATTCCTGGTGCTCATGGCTCTCTAAAACCATGCACTTGTTGTCCTCTGTCTCTTACCTGTGTCGAGATAATCGAGAGTCATGGAGCGTTCGTGTCGCTCCGGAACCGAAAGTCGTCGGTTCGAAACGAGAACGTCAGATCCTTATTCCTGATCGTTGAGGCACTCTAAAACTATTAGGCTGTTTTGCTCTCTGATGCCCGTGGACCGAGAGAACGTAGAATATCGGAGCGATCGTGTCGCTCCGGAGTTCGAGCGAAAAAATTCTAAGTATCCGTTCGTGACGCTCCGTAGCCCGAGCGAAAAGATTCTATGTCCCCGTTCGTGTCGCTCCGGTACCGAATGTCGAAGGAACGAAGGGACAACGGTAGATCCTTATTCCTGGTGCTCGTGGTTCTCTAAAACCATACACTTGTTGTCCTCTGTCTCTTACCTGTGTCGAGATAATCGAGAATCATGGAGCGTTCGTGTCGCTCCGGAACCGAAAGTCGTCGGTTCGAAACGAGAACGTTAGATCCTTAATTCTTATCGTTGAGGCACTCTAAAACTATTAGGCTGTTTTGCTCTCTGATGCCCTTGGACCGAGAGAACGTAGAATATCGGAGCGATCGTGTCGCTCCGGAGTTCGAGCGAAAAAATTCGAAGTCCCCGTTCGTGACGCTCCGTAGCCCGAGCGAAAAGATTCTATGTCCCCGTTCGTGTCGCTCCGGAAGCGAGTGTCGACGGAACGAAGAGACAACGGTAGATCCTTATTCCTGGTGCTCGTGGCTCTCTAAAGCCATACACTTGTTGTCCTCTGTCTCTTACCTGTGTCGAGATAATCGAGAATCATGGAGCGTTCGTGTCGCTCCGGAACCGAAAGTCGTCGGTTCGAAACGAGAACGTTAGATCCTTATTCCTGATCGTTGAGGCACTCTAAAACTATTAGGCTGTTTTGCTCTCTGATGCCCGTGGACCGAGAGAACGTAGAATATCGGAGCGATCGTGTCGCTCCGGAGTTCGAGCGAAAAAATTCTAAGTTTCCGTTCGTGACGCTCCGTAGCCCGAGCGAAAAGATTCTATGTCCCCGTTCGTGTCGCTCCGGAAGCGAGTGTCGACGGAACGAAGGGACAACGGTAGATCCTTATTCCTGGTGCTCATGGCTCTCTAAAACCATACACTTGTTGTCCTCTGTCTCTTACCTGTGTCGAGATAATCGAGAATCATGGAGCGTTCGTGTCGCTCCGGAGCCGAAGGTCGTCGGTTCGAAACGAGAACGTCAGATCCTTATTCCTGATCGTTGAGGCACTCTAAAACTATTAGGCTGTTTTGCTCTCTGTTGCCCGTGGACCGAGAGAACGTAGAATATCGGAGCGATCGTGTCGCTCCGGAGTTCGAGCGAGAAAATTCTAAGTCCCCGTTCGTGTCGCTCCGGAGCCCGAGCGAAAAAATTCTAAGTCCCCGATCGTGTCGCTCCGGAACCGAATGTCGACGGAACGAAGAGACAACGGTAGACCCTTATTCCTGGTGCTCGTGGCTCTCTAAAACCATACACTTGTTGTCCTCTGTCTCTTACCTGTGTCGAGATAATCGAGAATCATGGAGCGTTCGTGTCGCTCCGGAACCGAAAGTCGTCGGTTCGAAACGAGAACGTTAGATCCTTATTCCTGATCGTTGAGGCACTCTAAAACTATTAGGCTGTTTTGCTCTCTGATGCCCGTGGACCGAGAGAACGTAGAATAACGGAGCGATCGTGTCGCTCAGGAGTTCGAGCGAAAAAATTCTAAGTCCCCGTTCGTGTCGCTCCGGAGTCCGAGCGAAAAAATTCTAAGTCCCCGTTCGTGTCGCTCCGGAACCGAATGTCGACGGAAAGAAGGGACAACGGTAGATCCTTATTCCTGGTGCTCGTGGCTCTCTAAAACCATACACTTGTTGTCCTCTGCCTCTTACCTGTGTCGAGATAATCGAGAATCATGGAGCGTTCGTGTCGCTCCGGAACCGAAAGTCGTCGGTTCGAATCGAGAACGTTAGATCCTTATTCCTGATCGTTGAGGCACTCTAAAACTATTAGGCTGTTTTGCTCTCTGATGCCCGTGGACCGAGAGAACGTAGAATATCGGAGCGATCGTGTCGCTCCGGAGTTCGAGCGAAAAAATTCTAATTCTCCGTTCGTGACGCTCCGTAGCCCGAGCGAAAAGATTCTATGTCCCCGTTCGTGTCGCTCCGGAAGCGAGTGTCGACGGAACGAAGGGACAACGGTAGATCCTTATTCTTGGTGCTCATGGCTCTCTAAAACCATACACTTGTTGTCCTGTGTCTCTTACCTGTGTCGAGATAATCGAGAATCATGGAGCGTTCGTGTCGCTCCGGAACCGAAAGTCGTCGGTTCGAAACGAGAACGTTAGATCCTTATTCCTGATCGTTGAGGCACTCTAAAACTATTAGGCTGTTTTGCTCTCTGATGCCCGTGGACCGAGAGAACGTAGAATAACGGAGCGATCGTGTCGCTCAGGAGTTCGAGCGAAAAAATTCTAAGTCCCCGTTCGTGTCGCTCCGGAGTCCGAGCGAAAAAATTCTAAGTCCCCGTTCGTGTCGCTCCGGAACCGAATGTCGACGGAAAGAAGGGATAACGGTAGATCCTTATTCCTGGTGCTCGTGGCTCTCTAAAACCATACACTTGTTGTCCTCTGTCTCTTACCTGTGTCGAGATAATCGAGAATCATGGAGCGTTCGTGTCGCTCTGGAACCGAAAGTCGTCGGTTCGAATAGAGAACGTTAGATCCTTATTCCTGATCGTTGAGGCACTCTAAAACTATTAGGCTGTTTTGCTCTCTGATGCCCGTGGGCCGAGAGAACGTAGAATATCGGACCGATGGTGTCGCTCCGGAGTTCGAGCGAAAACATTCTAAGTCCCCGTTCGTGTCGCTCCGGAACCGAATGTCGACGGAACGAAGGGACAACGGTAGATCCTTATTCCTGGTGCTCGTGGCTCTCTAAGACCATACAGTTGTTGTCCTCTGTCTCTTACCTGTGTCGAGATAATAGAGAATCATGGAGCGTTCGTGTCGCTCCGGAACCGAAAGTCGTCGGTTCGAAACGAGAACGTTAGATCCTTATTACTGATCGTTGAGGCACTCTAAAACTATTAGGCTGTTTTGCTCTCTGATGCCCGTGGGCCGAGAGAACGTAGAATATCGGAGCGATCGTGTCGCTCCGGAGTTCGAGCGAAAAAATTCTAAGCCCCCGTTCGTGTCGCTCCGGAGCCCGTGCGAAAAAATTCTAAGTCCCCGTTCGTGTCGCTCCGGAACCGAATGTCGACGGAACGAAGGGACAACGGTAGATCCTTATTCCTGGTGCTCGCGGCTCTCTAAAACCATACACTTGTTGTCCTCTGTCTCTTACCTGTGTCGAGAAAATCGATAATCATGGAGCGTTCGTGTCGCTCCGGAACCGAAAGCCGTCGGTTCGAAACGAGAACGTTAGATCCTTATTCCTGATCGCTGAGGCACTCTAAACCTGTTAGGCTGTTTTGCACTCTGATGCCAGTGGACCGAGAGAACGTAGAATGTCGGAGCGATCGTGTCGCTCCGGAGTTCGAGCGAGAAAATCCTAAGTCCCCGTTCGTGTCGCTCCGGAACCGAATGTCGACGGAACGAAGGGGCAACGGTAGATCCTTATTCCTGGTGCTCGTGGCTCTCTAAAACCATACACTTGTTGTCCTCTGTCTCTTACCTGTGTCGAGATAATCGAGAATCATGGAGCGTTCGTGTCGCTCCGGAACCGAAAGTCATCGGTTCGAAACGAGAACGTTAGATACTTATTCCTGATCGTTGAGGCACTCTAAAACTATTAGGCTGTTTTGCTCTCTGATGCCCGTGGACCGAGAGAACGTAGAATATCGGAGCGATCGTGTCGCTCCGGAGTTCGAGCGAAAAAATTCTAAGTCCCCGTTCGTGTCGCTCCGGAGCCCGTGCGAAAAAATTCTAAGTCCCCGTTCGTGTCGCTCTGGAACCGAATGTCGACGGAAAGAAGGGACAACGGTAGATCCTTATTCCTGGTGCTCGTGGCTCTCTAAAACCATACACTTGTTGTCCTCTGTCTCTTACCTGTGTCGAGATAATCGAGAATCATGGAGCGTTCGTGTCGCTCCGGAACCGAAAGTCGTTGGTTCGAAACGAGAACGTTAGATCCTTATTCCTGATCGTTGAGGCACTCTAAAACTATTACGTTGTTTTGCTCTCTGATGCCCGTGGACCGAGAGAACGTAGAATATCGGAGCGATCGTGTCGCTCCGGAGTTCGAGCGAAAACATTCTAAGTCCCCGTTCGTGTCGCTCCGGAACCGAATGTCGACGGAACGAAGGGACAACGGTAGATCCTTATTCCTGGTGCTCGTGGCTCTCTAAAACAATACAGTTGTTGTCCTCTGTCTCTGACCTGTGTCGAGATAATCGAGAATCATGGAGCGTTCGTGCCGCTCCGGAACCGAAAGTCGTCGGTTCGAAACGAGAACGATAGATCCTTATTCCTGATCGTTGAGGCACTCTAAAACTTTTAGGCTGTTTTGCTCTCTGATGCCCGTGGGCCGAGAGAACGTAGAATGTCGGAGCGATCGTGTCGCTCCGGAGTTCGAGCGAGAAAATTCAAAGTCCCCGTTCGTGTCGCTCCGGAACCGAATGTCGACGGAACGAAGGGACAAGGGTAGATCCTTATTCCTGGTGCTCGTGGCTCTCTAAAACCATACACTTGTTGTCCTCTGTCTCTTAGCTGTGTCGAGATAATCGAGAATCATGGAACGTTCGTGTCGCTCCGGAACCGAAAGTCGTCGGTTCGAAACGAGAACGTTAGATCCTTATTACTGATCGTTGAGGCACTCTAAAACTATTAGGCTGTTTTGCTCTCTGATGCCCGTGGGCCGAGAGAACGTAGAATATCGGAGCGATCGTGTCGCTCCGGAGTTCGAGCGAAAAAATTCTAAGCCCCCGTTCGTGTCGCTCCGGAGCCCGTGCGAAAAAATTCTAAGTCCCCGTTCGTGTCGCTCCGGAACCGAATGTCGACGGAACGAAGGGACAACGGTAGATCCTTATTCCTGGTGCTCGCGGCTCTCTAAAACCATACACTTGTTGTCCTCTGTCTCTTACCTGTGTCGAGAAAATCGATAATCATGGAGCGTTCGTGTCGCTCCGGAACCGAAAGCCGTCGGTTCGAAACGAGAACGTCAGATCCTTATTCATGATCGTTGAGGCACTCTAAAACTATAAGGCTGTTTTGCTCTCTGATGCCCGTGGACCGAGAGAACGTAGAATATCGGAGCGATCGTGTCGCTCCGGAGTTCGAGCGAAAAAATTCCAAGTCCCCGTTCGTGTCGCTCCGGAAGTGAGTGTCGACGGAACGAAGGGACAACGGTAGATCCTTATTCCTGGTGCTCGTGGCTCTCTAAAACCATATACTTGTTTTCCTCTGTCTCTTACCTGTGTCGAGATAAACGAGAATCATGGAGCGTTCGTGTCGCTCCGGAACCGAAAGTCGTCGTCTCGAAACGAGAACGTTAGATCCTTATTCCTGATCGTTCAGGCAGTCTAAAACTATTAGGCTGTTTTGCTGTCTGATGCCCGTGCACCGAGAGAACGTAGAATATCGGAGCGATCGTGTCGCTCCGGAGTTCGGGCGGAAAAATTCTAAGTCCCCGTTCGTGTCGCTCCGGAGCCCGAGCGAAAAAATTCTATGTCCCCGTTCGTGTCGCTCCGGAAGCGAGTGTCGACGGAACGAAGGGACAACGGTAGATCCTTATTCCTGGTGCCCGTGGCTCTCTAAAACCATACACTTGTTGTCCTCTGTCTCTTACCTGTGTCGAGATAATCGAGAATCATGGAGCGTTCGTGTCGCTCCGGAACCGAAAGTCGTCGGTTCGAAACGAGAACGTTAGATCCATATTCCTGATCGTTGAGGCACTCTAAAACTATTAGGCTGTTTTGCTCTCTGATGCCCGTGGACCGAGAGAACGTAGAATAACGGAGCGATCGTGTCGCTCCGGAGCCCGAGCGAAAAAATTCTAAGTCCCCGTTCGTGTCGCTCCGGAGCCCGAGCGAAAAAATTCTAAGTCCCCGTTCGTGTCGCTCCGGAACCGAATGTCGACGGAACGAAATGACAACGGTAGATCCTTATTCCTGGTGCTCGTGGCTCTCTAAAACCATACACTTGTTCTCCTCTGTCTCTTACCTGTGTCGAGATAATCGAGAATCATGGAGCGTTCGTGTCGCTCCGGAACCGAAAGTCGTCGGTTCGAAACGAGAACGTTAGATCCATATTCCTGATCGTTGAGGCACTCTAAAACTATTAGGCTGTTTTGCTCTCTGATGCCCGTGGACCGAGAGAACGTAGAATAACGGAGCGATCGTGTCGCTCCGGAGCCCGAGCGAAAAAATTCTAAGTCCCCGTTCGTGTCGCTCCGGAGCCCGAGCGAAAAAATTCTAAGTCCCCGTTCGTGTCGCTCCGGAACCGAATGTCGACGGAACGAAATGACAACGGTAGATCCATATTCCTGATCGTTGAGGCACTCTAAAACTATTAGGCTGTTTTGCTCTCTGATGCCCGTGGACCGAGAGAACGTAGAATAACGGAGCGATCGTGTCGCTCCGGAGCCCGAGCGAAAAAATTCTAAGTCCCCGTTCGTGTCGCTCCGGAGCCCGAGCGAAAAAATTCTAAGTCCCCGTTCGTGTCGCTCCGGAACCGAATGTCGACGGAACGAAATGACAACGGTAGATCCTTATTCCTGGTGCTCGTGGCTCTCTAAAACCATACACTTGTTCTCCTCTGTCTCTTACCTGTGTCGAGATAATCGAGAATCATGGAGCGTTCGTGTCGCTCCGGAACCGAAAGTCGTCGGATCGAAACGAGAACGTTAGATCCATATTCCTGATCGTTGAGGCACTCTAAAACTATTAGGCTGTTTTGCTCTCTGATGCCCGTGGACCGAGAGAACGTAGAATAACGGAGCGATCGTGTCGCTCCGGAGCCCGAGCGAAAAAATTCTAAGTCCCCGTTCGTGTCGCTCCGGAGCCCGAGCGAAAAAATTCTAAGTCCCCGTTCGTGTCGCTCCGGAACCGAATGTCGACGGAACGAAATGACAACTGTAGATCCTTATTCCTGGTGCTCGTGGCTCTCTAAAACCATACACTTGTTCTCCTCTGTCTCTTACCTGTGTCGAGATAATCGAGAATCATGGAGCGTTCGTGTCGCTCCGGAACCGAAAGTCGTCGGTTCGAAACGAGAACGTTAGATCCATATTCCTGATCGTTGAGGCACTCTAAAACTATTAGGCTGTTTTGCTCTCTGATGCCCGTGGACCGAGAGAACGTAGAATAACGGAGCGATCGTGTCGCTCCGGAGCCCGAGCGAAAAAATTCTAAGTCCCCGTTCGTGTCGCTCCGGAGCCCGAGCGAAAAAATTCTAAGTCCCCGTTCGTGTCGCTCCGGAGCCCGAGCGAAAAAATTCTAAGTCCCCGTTCGTGTCGCTCCGGAACCGAATGTCGACGGAACGAAATGACAACGGTAGATCCTTATTCCTGGTGCTCGTGGCTCTCTAAAACCATACACTTGTTCTCCTCTGTCTCTTACCTGTGTCGAGATAATCGAGAATCATGGAGCGTTCGTGTCGCTCCGGAACCGAAAGTCGTCGGATCGAAACGAGAGCGTTAGATCCATATTCCTGATCGTTGAGGCACTCTAAAACTATTAGGCTGTTTTGCTCTCTGATGCCCGTGGACCGAGAGAACGTAGAATAACGGAGCGATCGTGTCGCTCCGGAGCCCGAGCGAAAAAATTCTAAGTCCCCGTTCGTGTCGCTCCGGAGCCCCAGCGAAAAAATTCTAAGTCCCCGTTCGTGTCGCTCCGGAACCGAATGTCGACGGAACGAAATGACAACGGTAGATCCTTATTCCTGGTGCTCGTGGCTCTCTAAAACCATACACTTGTTCTCCTCTGTCTCTTACCTGTGTCGAGATAATCGAGAATCATGGAGCGTTCGTGTCGCTCCGGAACCGAAAGTCGTCGGTTCGAAACGAGAACGTTAGATCCATATTCCTGATCGTCGAGGCACTCTAAAACTATTAGGCTGTTTTGCTCTCTGATGCCCGTGGACCGAGAGTACGTAGAATAACGGAGCGATCGTGTCGCTCCGGAGCCCGAGCGAAAAAATTCTAAGTCCCCGTTCGTGTCGCTCCGGAGCCCGAGCGAAAAAATTCTAAGTCCCCGTTCGTGTCGCTCCGGAACCGAATGTCGACGGAACGAAATGACAACGGTAGATCCTTATTCCTGGTGCTCGTGGCTCTCTAAAACCATACACTTGTTCTCCTCTGTCTCTTACCTGTGTCGAGATAATCGAGAATCATGGAGCGTTCGTGTCGCTCCGGAACCGAAAGTCGTCGGATCGAAACGAGAACGTTAGATCCATATTCCTGATCGTTGAGGCACTCTAAAACTATTAGGCTGTTTTGCTCTCTGATGCCCGTGGACCGAGAGAACGTAGAATAACGGAGCGATCGTGTCGCTCCGGAGCCCGAGCGAAAAAATTCTAAGTCCCCGTTCGTGTCGCTCCGGAGCCCGAGCGAAAAAATTCTAAGTCCCCGTTCGTGTCGCTCCGGAACCGAATGTCGACGGAACGAAATGACAACGGTAGATCCTTATTCCTGGTGCTCGTGGCTCTCTAAAACCATACACTTGTTCTCCTCTGTCTCTTACCTGTGTCGAGATAATCGAGAATCATGGAGCGTTCGTGTCGCTCCGGAACCGAAAGTCGTCGGTTCGAAACGAGAACGTTAGATCCATATTCCTGATCGTTGAGGCACTCTAAAACTATTAGGCTGTTTTGCTCTCTGATGCCCGTGGACCGAGAGAACGTAGAATAACGGAGCGATCGTGTCGCTCCGGAGCCCGAGCGAAAAAATTCTAAGTCCCCGTTCGTGTCGCTCCGGAGCCCGAGCGAAAAAATTCTAAGTCCCCGTTCGTGTCGCTCCGGAACCGAATGTCGACGGAACGAAATGACAACGGTAGATCCTTATTCCTGGTGCTCGTGGCTCTCTAAAACCATACACTTGTTCTCCTCTGTCTCTTACCTGTGTCGAGATAATCGAGAATCATGGAGCGTTCGTGTCGCTCCGGAACCGTAAGTCGTCGGTTCGAAACGAGAACGTTAGATCCATATTCCTGATCGTTGAGGCACTCTAAAACTATTAGGCTGTTTTGCTCTCTGATGCCTGTGGACCGAGAGAACGTAGAATAACGGAGCGATCGTGTCGCTCCGGAGCCCGAGCGAAAAAATTCTAAGTCCCCGTTCGTGTCGCTCCGGAGCCCGAGCGAAAAAATTCTAAGTCCCCGTTCGTGTCGCTCCGGAACCGAATGTCGACGGAACGAAATGACAACGGTAGATCCTTATTCCTGGTGCTCGTGGCTCTCTAATACCATACACTTGTTCTCCTCTGTCTCTTAACTGTGTCGAGATAATCGAGAATCATGGAGCGTTCGTGTCGCTCCGGAACCGAAAGTCGTCGGTTCGAAACGAGAACGTTAGATCCATATTCCTGATCGTTGAGGCACTCCAAAACTATTAGGCTGTTTTGCTCTCTGATGCCCGTGGACCGAGAGAACGTAGAATAACGGAGCGATCGTGTCGCTCCGGAGCCCGAGCGAAAAAATTCTAAGTCCCCGTTCGTGTCGCTCCGGAGCCCGAGCGAAAAAATTCTAAGTCCCCGTTCGTGTCGCTCCGGAACCGAATGTCGACGGAACGAAATGACAACGGTAGATCCTTATTCCTGGTGCTCGTGGCTCTCTAAAACCATACACTTGTTCTCCTCTGTCTCTTACCTGTGTCGAGATAATCGAGAATCATGGAGCGTTCGTGTCGCTCCGGAACCGAAAGTCGTCGGTTCGAAACGAGAACGTTAGATCCATATTCCTGATCGTTGAGGCACTCTAAAACTATTAGGCTGTTTTGCTCTCTGATGCCCGTGGACCGAGAGAACGTAGAATAACGGAGCGATCGTGTCGCTCCGGAGCCCGAGCGAAAAAATTCTAAGTCCCCATTCGTGTCGCTCCGGAGCCCGAGCGAAAAAATTCTAAGTCCCCGTTCGTGTCGCTCCGGAACCGAATGTCGACGGAACGAAATGACAACGGTAGATCCTTATTCCTGGTGCTCGTGGCTCTCTAAAACCATACACTTGTTCTCCTCTGTCTCTTACCTGTGTCGAGATAATCGAGAATCATGGAGCGTTCGTGTCGCTCCGGAACCGAAAGTCGTCGGATCGAAACGAGAACGTTAGATCCATATTCCTGATCGTTGAGGCACTCTAAAACTATTAGGCTGTTTTGCTCTCTGATGCCCGTGGACCGAGAGAACGTAGAATAACGGAGCGATCGTGTCGCTCCGGAGCCCGAGCGAAAAAATTCTAAGTCCCCATTCGTGTCGCTCCGGAGCCCGAGCGAAAAAATTCTAAGTCCCCGTTCGTGTCGCTCCGGAACCGAATGTCGACGGAACGAAATGACAACGGTAGATCCTTATTCCTGGTGCTCGTGGCTCTCTAAAACCATACACTTGTTCTCCTCTGTCTCTTACCTGTGTCGAGATAATCGAGAATCATGGAGCGTTCGTGTCGCTCCGGAACCGAAAGTCGTCGGATCGAAACGAGAACGTTAGATCCATATTCCTGATCGTTGAGGCACTCTAAAACTATTAGGCTGTTTTGCTCTCTGATGCCCGTGGACCGAGAGAACGTAGAATAACGGAGCGATCGTGTCGCTCCGGAGCCCGAGCGAAAAAATTCTAAGTCCCCGTTCGTGTCGCTCCGGAGCCCGAGCGAAAAAATTCTAAGTCCCCGTTCGTGTCGCTCCGGAACCGAATGTCGACGGAACGAAATGACAACGGTAGATCCTTATTCCTGGTGCTCGTGGCTCTCTAAAACCATACACTTGTTCTCCTCTGTCTCTTACCTGTGTCGAGATAATCGAGAATCATGGAGCGTTCGTGTCGCTCCGGAACCGAAAGTCGTCGGTTCGAAACGAGAACGTTAGATCCATATTCCTGATCGTTGAGGCACTCTAAAACTATTAGGCTGTTTTGCTCTCTGATGCCCGTGGACCGAGAGAACGTAGAATAACGGAGCGATCGTGTCGCTCCGGAGCCCGAGCGAAAAAATTCTAAGTCCCCGTTCGTGTCGCTCCGGAGCCCGAGCGAAAAAATTCTAAGTCCCCGTTCGTGTCGCTCCGGAACCGAATGTCGACGGAACGAAATGACAACGGTAGATCCTTATTCCTGGTGCTCGTGGCTCTCTAAAACCATACACTTGTTCTCCTCTGTCTCTTACCTGTGTCGAGATAATCGAGAATCATGGAGCGTTCGTGTCGCTCCGGAACCGAAAGTCGTCGGTTCGAAACGAGAACGTTAGATCCATATTCCTGATCGTTGAGGCACTCTAAAACTATTAGGCTGTTTTGCTCTCTGATGCCCGTGGACCGAGAGAACGTAGAATAACGGAGCGATCGTGTCGCTCCGGAGCCCGAGCGAAAAAATTCTAAGTCCCCGTTCGTGTCGCTCCGGAGCCCGAGCGAAAAAATTCTAAGTCCCCGTTCGTGTCGCTCCGGAACCGAATGTCGACGGAACGAAATGACAACGGTAGATCCTTATTCCTGGTGCTCGTGGCTCTCTAAAACCATACACTTGTTCTCCTCTGTCTCTTACCTGTGTCGAGATAATCGAGAATCATGGAGCGTTCGTGTCGCTCCGGAACCGAAAGTCGTCGGTTCGAAACGAGAACGTTAGATCCATATTCCTGATCGTTGAGGCACTCTAAAACTATTAGGCTGTTTTGCTCTCTGATGCCCGTGGACCGAGAGAACGTAGAATAACGGAGCGATCGTGTCGCTCCGGAGCCCGAGCGAAAAAATTCTAAGTCCCCGTTCGTGTCGCTCCGGAGCCCGAGCGAAAAAATTCTATGTCCCCGTTCGTGTCGCTCCGGAACCGAATGTCGACGGAACGAAATGACAACGGTAGATCCTTATTCCTGGTGCTCGTGGCTCTCTAAAACCATACACTTGTTCTCCTCTGTCTCTTAACTGTGTCGAGATAATCGAGAATCATGGAGCGTTCGTGTCGCTCCGGAACCGAAAGTCGTCGGTTCGAAACGAGAACGTTAGATCCATATTCCTGATCGTTGAGGCACTCCAAAACTATTAGGCTGTTTTGCTCTCTGATGCCCGTGGACCGAGAGAACGTAGAATAACGGAGCGATCGTGTCGCTCCGGAGCCCGAGCGAAAAAATTCTAAGTCCCCGTTCGTGTCGCTCCGGAGCCCGAGCGAAAAAATTCTAAGTCCCCGTTCGTGTCGCTCCGGAGCCCGAGCGAAAAAATTCTAAGTCCCCGTTCGTGTCGCTCCGGAGCCCGAGCGAAAAAATTCTAAGTCCCCGTTCGTGTCGCTCCGGAACCGAATGTCGACGGAACGAAATGACAACGGTAGATCCTTATTCCTGGTGCTCGTGGCTCTCTAAAACCATACACTTGTTCTCCTCTGTCTCTTACCTGTGTCGAGATAATCGAGAATCATGGAGCGTTCGTGTCGCTCCGGAACCGAAAGTCGTCGGTTCGAAACGAGAACGTTAGATCCATATTCCTGATCGTTGAGGCACTCTAAAACTATTAGGCTGTTTTGCTCTCTGATGCCCGTGGACCGAGAGAACGTAGAATAACGGAGCGATCGTGTCGCTCCGGAGCCCGAGCGAAAAAATTCTAAGTCCCCGTTCGTGTCGCTCCGGAGCCCGAGCGAAAAAATTCTAAGTCCCCGTTCGTGTCGCTCCGGAACCGAATGTCGACGGAACGAAATGACAACGGTAGATCCTTATTCCTGGTGCTCGTGGCTCTCTAAAACCATACACTTGTTCTCCTCTGTCTCTTACCTGTGTCGAGATAATCGAGAATCATGGAGCGTTCGTGTCGCTCCGGAACCGAAAGTCGTCGGTTCGAAACGAGAACGTTAGATCCATATTCCTGATCGTTGAGGCACTCTAAAACTATTAGGCTGTTTTGCTCTCTGATGCCCGTGGACCGAGAGAACGTAGAATAACGGAGCGATCGTGTCGCTCCGGAGCCCGAGCGAAAAAATTCTAAGTCCCCGTTCGTGTCGCTCCGGAGCCCGAGCGAAAAAATTCTATGTCCCCGTTCGTGTCGCTCCGGAACCGAATGTCGACGGAACGAAATGACAACGGTAGATCCTTATTCCTGGTGCTCGTGGCTCTCTAAAACCATACACTTGTTCTCCTCTGTCTCTTAACTGTGTCGAGATAATCGAGAATCATGGAGCGTTCGTGTCGCTCCGGAACCGAAAGTCGTCGGTTCGAAACGAGAACGTTAGATCCATATTCCTGATCGTTGAGGCACTCCAAAACTATTAGGCTGTTTTGCTCTCTGATGCCCGTGGACCGAGAGAACGTAGAATAACGGAGCGATCGTGTCGCTCCGGAGCCCGAGCGAAAAAATTCTAAGTCCCCGTTCGTGTCGCTCCGGAGCCCGAGCGAAAAAATTCTAAGTCCCCGTTCGTGTCGCTCCGGAGCCCGAGCGAAAAAATTCTAAGTCCCCGTTCGTGTCGCTCCGGAACCGAATGTCGACGGAACGAAATGACAACTGTAGATCCTTATTCCTGGTGCTCGTGGCTCTCTAAAACCATACACTTGTTCTCCTCTGTCTCTTACCTGTGTCGAGATAATCGAGAATCATGGAGCGTTCGTGTCGCTCCGGAACCGAAAGTCGTCGGTTCGAAACGAGAACGTTAGATCCATATTCCTGATCGTTGAGGCACTCTAAAACTATTAGGCTGTTTTGCTCTCTGATGCCCGTGGACCGAGAGAACGTAGAATAACGGAGCGATCGTGTCGCTCCGGAGTTCGAGCGAAAAAATTCTAAGTCCCCGTTCGTGTCGCTCCGGAGTCCGAGCGAAAAAATTCTAAGTCCCCGTTCGTGTCGCTCCGGAACCGAATGTCGACGGAAAGAAGGGACAACGGTAGATCCTTATTCCTGGTGCTCGTGGCTCTCTAAAACCATACACTTGTTCTCCTCTGTCTCTTACCTGTGTCGAGATAATCGAGAATCATGGAGCGTTCGTGTCGCTCCGGAACCGAAAGTCGTCGGTTCGAAACGAGAACGTTAGATCCATATTCCTGATCGTTGAGGCACTCTAAAACTATTAGGCTGTTTTGCTCTCTGATGCCCGTGGACCGAGAGAACGTAGAATAACGGAGCGATCGTGTCGCTCCGGAGCCCGAGCGAAAAAATTCTAAGTCCCCGTTCGTGTCGCTCCGGAGCCCGAGCGAAAAAATTCTAAGTCCCCGTTCGTGTCGCTCCGGAACCGAATGTCGACGGAACGAAATGACAACGGTAGATCCTTATTCCTGGTGCTCGTGGCTCTCTAAAACCATACACTTGTTCTCCTCTGTCTCTTAACTGTGTCGAGATAATCGAGAATCATGGAGCGTTCGTGTCGCTCCGGAACCGAAAGTCGTCGGTTCGAAACGAGAACGTTAGATCCATATTCCTGATCGTTGAGGCACTCCAAAACTATTAGGCTGTTTTGCTCTCTGATGCCCGTGGACCGAGAGAACGTAGAATAACGGAGCGATCGTGTCGCTCCGGAGCCCGAGCGAAAAAATTCTAAGTCCCCGTTCGTGTCGCTCCGGAGCCCGAGCGAAAAAATTCTAAGTCCCCGTTCGTGTCGCTCCGGAACCGAATGTCGACGGAACGAAATGACAACGGTAGATCCTTATTCCTGGTGCTCGTGGCTCTCTAAAACCATACACTTGTTCTCCTCTGTCTCTTACCTGTGTCGAGATAATCGAGAATCATGGAGCGTTCGTGTCGCTCCGGAAACGAAAGTCGTCGGTTCGAAACGAGAACGTTAGATCCATATTCCTGATCGTTGAGGCACTCTAAAACTATTAGGCTGTTTTGCTCTCTGATGCCCGTGGACCGAGAGAACGTAGAATAACGGAGCGATCGTGTCGCTCCGGAGCCCGAGCGAAAAAATTCTAAGTCCCCGTTCGTGTCGCTCCGGAGCCCGAGCGAAAAAATTCTAAGTCCCCGTTCGTGTCGCTCCGGAACCGAATGTCGACGGAACGAAATGACAACGGTAGATCCTTATTCCTGGTGCTCGTGGCTCTCTAAAACCATACACTTGTTCTCCTCTGTCTCTTACCTGTGTCGAGATAATCGAGAATCATGGAGCGTTCGTGTCGCTCCGGAACCGAAAGTCGTCGGTTCGAAACGAGAACGTTAGATCCATATTCCTGATCGTTGAGGCACTCTAAAACTATTAGGCTGTTTTGCTCTCTGATGCCCGTGGACCGAGAGAACGTAGAATAACGGAGCGATCGTGTCGCTCCGGAGCCCGAGCGAAAAAATTCTAAGTCCCCGTTCGTGTCGCTCCGGAGCCCGAGCGAAAAAATTCTAAGTCCCCGTTCGTGTCGCTCCGGAACCGAATGTCGACGGAACGAAATGACAACGGTAGATCCTTATTCCTGGTGCTCGTGGCTCTCTAAAACCATACACTTGTTCTCCTCTGTCTCTTACCTGTGTCGAGATAATCGAGAATCATGGAGCGTTCGTGTCGCTCCGGAACCGAAAGTCGTCGGTTCGAAACGAGAACGTTAGATCCATATTCCTGATCGTTGAGGCACTCTAAAACTATTAGGCTGTTTTGCTCTCTGATGCCCGTGGACCGAGAGAACGTAGAATAACGGAGCGATCGTGTCGCTCCGGAGCCCGAGCGAAAAAATTCTAAGTCCCCGTTCGTGTCGCTCCGGAGCCCGAGCGAAAAAATTCTATGTCCCCGTTCGTGTCGCTCCGGAACCGAATGTCGACGGAACGAAATGACAACGGTAGATCCTTATTCCTGGTGCTCGTGGCTCTCTAAAACCATACACTTGTTCTCCTCTGTCTCTTAACTGTGTCGAGATAATCGAGAATCATGGAGCGTTCGTGTCGCTCCGGAACCGAAAGTCGTCGGTTCGAAACGAGAACGTTAGATCCATATTCCTGATCGTTGAGGCACTCCAAAACTATTAGGCTGTTTTGCTCTCTGATGCCCGTGGACCGAGAGAACGTAGAATAACGGAGCGATCGTGTCGCTCCGGAGCCCGAGCGAAAAAATTCTAAGTCCCCGTTCGTGTCGCTCCGGAGCCCGAGCGAAAAAATTCTAAGTCCCCGTTCGTGTCGCTCCGGAGCCCGAGCGAAAAAATTCTAAGTCCCCGTTCGTGTCGCTCCGGAACCGAATGTCGACGGAACGAAATGACAACTGTAGATCCTTATTCCTGGTGCTCGTGGCTCTCTAAAACCATACACTTGTTCTCCTCTGTCTCTTACCTGTGTCGAGATAATCGAGAATCATGGAGCGTTCGTGTCGCTCCGGAACCGAAAGTCGTCGGTTCGAAACGAGAACGTTAGATCCATATTCCTGATCGTTGAGGCACTCTAAAACTATTAGGCTGTTTTGCTCTCTGATGCCCGTGGACCGAGAGAACGTAGAATAACGGAGCGATCGTGTCGCTCCGGAGCCCGAGCGAAAAAATTCTAAGTCCCCGTTCGTGTCGCTCCGGAGCCCGAGCGAAAAAATTCTAAGTCCCCGTTCGTGTCGCTCCGGAACCGAATGTCGACGGAACGAAATGACAACGGTAGATCCTTATTCCTGGTGCTCGTGGCTCTCTAAAACCATACACTTGTTCTCCTCTGTCTCTTACCTGTGTCGAGATAATCGAGAATCATGGAGCGTTCGTGTCGCTCCGGAACCGAAAGTCGTCGGTTCGAAACGAGAACGTTAGATCCATATTCCTGATCGTTGAGGCACTCTAAAACTATTAGGCTGTTTTGCTCTCTGATGCCCGTGGACCGAGAGAACGTAGAATAACGGAGCGATCGTGTCGCTGCGGAGCCCGAGCGAAAAAATTCTAAGTCCCCGTTCGTGTCGCTCCGGAGCCCGAGCGAAAAAATTCTAAGTCCCCGTTCGTGTCGCTCCGGAACCGAATGTCGACGGAACGAAATGACAACGGTAGATCCTTATTCCTGGTGCTCGTGGCTCTCTAAAACCATACACTTGTTCTCCTCTGTCTCTTAACTGTGTCGAGATAATCGAGAATCATGGAGCGTTCGTGTCGCTCCGGAACCGAAAGTCGTCGGTTCGAAACGAGAACGTTAGATCCATATTCCTGATCGTTGAGGCACTCCAAAACTATTAGGCTGTTTTGCTCTCTGATGCCCGTGGACCGAGAGAACGTAGAATAACGGAGCGATCGTGTCGCTCCGGAGCCCGAGCGAAAAAATTCTAAGTCCCCGTTCGTGTCGCTCCGGAGCCCGAGCGAAAAAATTCTAAGTCCCCGTTCGTGTCGCTCCGGAACCGAATGTCGACGGAACGAAATGACAACGGTAGATCCTTATTCCTGGTGCTCGTGGCTCTCTAAAACCATACACTTGTTCTCCTCTGTCTCTTACCTGTGTCGAGATAATCGAGAATCATGGAGCGTTCGTGTCGCTCCGGAAACGAAAGTCGTCGGTTCGAAACGAGAACGTTAGATCCATATTCCTGATCGTTGAGGCACTCTAAAACTATTAGGCTGTTTTGCTCTCTGATGCCCGTGGACCGAGAGAACGTAGAATAACGGAGCGATCGTGTCGCTCCGGAGCCCGAGCGAAAAAATTCTAAGTCCCCGTTCGTGTCGCTCCGGAGCCCGAGCGAAAAAATTCTAAGTCCCCGTTCGTGTCGCTCCGGAACCGAATGTCGACGGAACGAAATGACAACGGTAGATCCTTATTCCTGGTGCTCGTGGCTCTCTAAAACCATACACTTGTTCTCCTCTGTCTCTTACCTGTGTCGAGATAATCGAGAATCATGGAGCGTTCGTGTCGCTCCGGAACCGAAAGTCGTCGGTTCGAAACGAGAACGTTAGATCCATATTCCTGATCGTTGAGGCACTCTAAAACTATTAGGCTGTTTTGCTCTCTGATGCCCGTGGACCGAGAGAACGTAGAATAACGGAGCGATCGTGTCGCTCCGGAGCCCGAGCGAAAAAATTCTAAGTCCCCGTTCGTGTCGCTCCGGAGCCCGAGCGAAAAAATTCTAAGTCCCCGTTCGTGTCGCTCCGGAACCGAATGTCGACGGAACGAAATGACAACGGTAGATCCTTATTCCTGGTGCTCGTGGCTCTCTAAAACCATACACTTGTTCTCCTCTGTCTCTTACCTGTGTCGAGATAATCGAGAATCATGGAGCGTTCGTGTCGCTCCGGAACCGAAAGTCGTCGGTTCGAAACGAGAACGTTAGATCCATATTCCTGATCGTTGAGGCACTCTAAAACTATTAGGCTGTTTTGCTCTCTGATGCCCGTGGACTGAGAGAACGTAGAATAACGGAGCGATCGTGTCGCTCCGGAGCCCGAGCGAAAAAATTCTAAGTCCCCGTTCGTGTCGCTCCGGAGCCCGAGCGAAAAAATTCTAAGTCCCCGTTCGTGTCGCTCCGGAACCGAATGTCGACGGAACGAAATGACAACGGTAGATCCTTATTCCTGGTGCTCGTGGCTCTCTAAAACCATACACTTGTTCTCCTCTGTCTCTTACCTGTGTCGAGATAATCGAGAATCATGGAGCGTTCGTGTCGCTCCGGAACCGAAAGTCGTCGGTTCGAAACGAGAACGTTAGATCCATATTCCTGATCGTTGAGGCACTCTAAAACTATTAGGCTGTTTTGCTCTCTGATGCCCGTGGACCGAGAGAACGTAGAATAACGGAGCGATCGTGTCGCTCCGGAGCCCGAGCGAAAAAATTCTAAGTCCCCGTTCGTGTCGCTCCGGAGCCCGAGCGAAAAAATTCTAAGTCCCCGTTCGTGTCGCTCCGGAACCGAATGTCGACGGAACGAAATGACAACGGTAGATCCTTATTCCTGGTGCTCGTGGCTCTCTAAAACCATACACTTGTTCTCCTCTGTCTCTTACCTGTGTCGAGATAATCGAGAATCATGGAGCGTTCGTGTCGCTCCGGAACCGAAAGTCGTCGGTTCGAAACGAGAACGTTAGATCCATATTCCTGATCGTTGAGGCACTCTAAAACTATTAGGCTGTTTTGCTCTCTGATGCCCGTGGACCGAGAGAACGTAGAATAACGGAGCGATCGTGTCGCTCCGGAGCCCGAGCGAAAAAATTCTAAGTCCCCGTTCGTGTCGCTCCGGAGCCCGAGCGAAAAAATTCTAAGTCCCCGTTCGTGTCGCTCCGGAACCGAATGTCGACGGAACGAAATGACAACGGTAGATCCATATTCCTGATCGTTGAGGCACTCTAAAACTATTAGGCTGTTTTGCTCTCTGATGCCCGTGGACCGAGAGAACGTAGAATAACGGAGCGATCGTGTCGCTCCGGAGCCCGAGCGAAAAAATTCTAAGTCCCCGTTCGTGTCGCTCCGGAGCCCGAGCGAAAAAATTCTAAGTCCCCGTTCGTGTCGCTCCGGAACCGAATGTCGACGGAACGAAATGACAACGGTAGATCCTTATTCCTGGTGCTCGTGGCTCTCTAAAACCATACACTTGTTCTCCTCTGTCTCTTACCTGTGTCGAGATAATCGAGAATCATGGAGCGTTCGTGTCGCTCCGGAACCGAAAGTCGTCGGTTCGAAACGAGAACGTTAGATCCATATTCCTGATCGTCGAGGCACTCTAAAACTATTAGGCTGTTTTGCTCTCTGATGCCCGTGGACCGAGAGAACGTAGAATAACGGAGCGATCGTGTCGCTCCGGAGCCCGAGCGAAAAAATTCTAAGTCCCCGTTCGTGTCGCTCCGGAGCCCGAGCGAAAAAATTCTAAGTCCCCGTTCGTGTCGCTCCGGAACCGAATGTCGACGGAACGAAATGACAACGGTAGATCCTTATTCCTGGTGCTCGTGGCTCTCTAAAACCATACACTTGTTCTCCTCTGTCTCTTACCTGTGTCGAGATAATCGAGAATCATGGAGCGTTCGTGTCGCTCCGGAACCGAAAGTCGTCGGTTCGAAACGAGAACGTTAGATCCATATTCCTGATCGTTGAGGCACTCTAAAACTATTAGGCTGTTTTGCTCTCTGATGCCCGTGGACCGAGAGAACGTAGAATAACGGAGCGATCGTGTCGCTCCGGAGCCCGAGCGAAAAAATTCTAAGTCCCCGTTCGTGTCGCTCCGGAGCCCGAGCGAAAAAATTCTAAGTCCCCGTTCGTGTCGCTCCGGAACCGAATGTCGACGGAACGAAATGACAACGGTAGATCCTTATTCCTGGTGCTCGTGGCTCTCTAAAACCATACACTTGTTCTCCTCTGTCTCTTAACTGTGTCGAGATAATCGAGAATCATGGAGCGTTCGTGTCGCTCCGGAACCGAAAGTCGTCGGTTCGAAACGAGAACGTTAGATCCATATTCCTGATCGTTGAGGCACTCCAAAACTATTAGGCTGTTTTGCTCTCTGATGCCCGTGGACCGAGAGAACGTAGAATAACGGAGCGATCGTGTCGCTCCGGAGCCCGAGCGAAAAAATTCTAAGTCCCCGTTCGTGTCGCTCCGGAGCCCGAGCGAAAAAATTCTAAGTCCCCGTTCGTGTCGCTCCGGAACCGAATGTCGACGGAACGAAATGACAACGGTAGATCCTTATTCCTGGTGCTCGTGGCTCTCTAAAACCATACACTTGTTCTCCTCTGTCTCTTACCTGTGTCGAGATAATCGAGAATCATGGAGCGTTCGTGTCGCTCCGGAACCGAAAGTCGTCGGATCGAAACGAGAACGTTAGATCCATATTCCTGATCGTTGAGGCACTCTAAAACTATTAGGCTGTTTTGCTCTCTGATGCCCGTGGACCGAGAGAACGTAGAATAACGGAGCGATCGTGTCGCTCCGGAGCCCGAGCGAAAAAATTCTAAGTCCCCGTTCGTGTCGCTCCGGAGCCCGAGCGAAAAAATTCTAAGTCCCCGTTCGTGTCGCTCCGGAACCGAATGTCGACGGAACGAAATGACAACGGTAGATCCTTATTCCTGGTGCTCGTGGCTCTCTAAAACCATACACTTGTTCTCCTCTGTCTCTTACCTGTGTCGAGATAATCGAGAATCATGGAGCGTTCGTGTCGCTCCGGAACCGAAAGTCGTCGGTTCGAAACGAGAACGTTAGATCCATATTCCTGATCGTTGAGGCACTCTAAAACTATTAGGCTGTTTTGCTCTCTGATGCCCGTGGACCGAGAGAACGTAGAATAACGGAGCGATCGTGTCGCTCCGGAGCCCGAGCGAAAAAATTCTAAGTCCCCGTTCGTGTCGCTCCGGAGCCCGAGCGAAAAAATTCTAAGTCCCCGTTCGTGTCGCTCCGGAACCGAATGTCGACGGAACGAAATGACAACGGTAGATCCTTATTCCTGGTGCTCGTGGCTCTCTAAAACCATACACTTGTTCTCCTCTGTCTCTTACCTGTGTCGAGATAATCGAGAATCATGGAGCGTTCGTGTCGCTCCGGAACCGAAAGTCGTCGGTTCGAAACGAGAACGTTAGATCCATATTCCTGATCGTTGAGGCACTCTAAAACTATTAGGCTGTTTTGCTCTCTGATGCCCGTGGACCGAGAGAACGTAGAATAACGGAGCGATCGTGTCGCTCCGGAGCCCGAGCGAAAAAATTCTAAGTCCCCGTTCGTGTCGCTCCGGAGCCCGAGCGAAAAAATTCTAAGTCCCCGTTCGTGTCGCTCCGGAACCGAATGTCGACGGAACGAAATGACAACGGTAGATCCTTATTCCTGGTGCTCGTGGCTCTCTAAAACCATACACTTGTTCTCCTCTGTCTCTTACCTGTGTCGAGATAATCGAGAATCATGGAGCGTTCGTGTCGCTCCGGAACCGAAAGTCGTCGGTTCGAAACGAGAACGTTAGATCCATATTCCTGATCGTTGAGGCACTCTAAAACTATTAGGCTGTTTTGCTCTCTGATGCCCGTGGACCGAGAGAACGTAGAATAACGGAGCGATCGTGTCGCTCCGGAGCCCGAGCGAAAAAATTCTAAGTCCCCGTTCGTGTCGCTCCGGAGCCCGAGCGAAAAAATTCTATGTCCCCGTTCGTGTCGCTCCGGAACCGAATGTCGACGGAACGAAATGACAACGGTAGATCCTTATTCCTGGTGCTCGTGGCTCTCTAAAACCATACACTTGTTCTCCTCTGTCTCTTAACTGTGTCGAGATAATCGAGAATCATGGAGCGTTCGTGTCGCTCCGGAACCGAAAGTCGTCGGTTCGAAACGAGAACGTTAGATCCATATTCCTGATCGTTGAGGCACTCCAAAACTATTAGGCTGTTTTGCTCTCTGATGCCCGTGGACCGAGAGAACGTAGAATAACGGAGCGATCGTGTCGCTCCGGAGCCCGAGCGAAAAAATTCTAAGTCCCCGTTCGTGTCGCTCCGGAGCCCGAGCGAAAAAATTCTAAGTCCCCGTTCGTGTCGCTCCGGAGCCCGAGCGAAAAAATTCTAAGTCCCCGTTCGTGTCGCTCCGGAGCCCGAGCGAAAAAATTCTAAGTCCCCGTTCGTGTCGCTCCGGAACCGAATGTCGACGGAACGAAATGACAACGGTAGATCCTTATTCCTGGTGCTCGTGGCTCTCTAAAACCATACACTTGTTCTCCTCTGTCTCTTACCTGTGTCGAGATAATCGAGAATCATGGAGCGTTCGTGTCGCTCCGGAACCGAAAGTCGTCGGTTCGAAACGAGAACGTTAGATCCATATTCCTGATCGTTGAGGCACTCTAAAACTATTAGGCTGTTTTGCTCTCTGATGCCCGTGGACCGAGAGAACGTAGAATAACGGAGCGATCGTGTCGCTCCGGAGCCCGAGCGAAAAAATTCTAAGTCCCCGTTCGTGTCGCTCCGGAGCCCGAGCGAAAAAATTCTAAGTCCCCGTTCGTGTCGCTCCGGAACCGAATGTCGACGGAACGAAATGACAACGGTAGATCCTTATTCCTGGTGCTCGTGGCTCTCTAAAACCATACACTTGTTCTCCTCTGTCTCTTACCTGTGTCGAGATAATCGAGAATCATGGAGCGTTCGTGTCGCTCCGGAACCGAAAGTCGTCGGTTCGAAACGAGAACGTTAGATCCATATTCCTGATCGTTGAGGCACTCTAAAACTATTAGGCTGTTTTGCTCTCTGATGCCCGTGGACCGAGAGAACGTAGAATAACGGAGCGATCGTGTCGCTCCGGAGCCCGAGCGAAAAAATTCTAAGTCCCCGTTCGTGTCGCTCCGGAGCCCGAGCGAAAAAATTCTATGTCCCCGTTCGTGTCGCTCCGGAACCGAATGTCGACGGAACGAAATGACAACGGTAGATCCTTATTCCTGGTGCTCGTGGCTCTCTAAAACCATACACTTGTTCTCCTCTGTCTCTTAACTGTGTCGAGATAATCGAGAATCATGGAGCGTTCGTGTCGCTCCGGAACCGAAAGTCGTCGGTTCGAAACGAGAACGTTAGATCCATATTCCTGATCGTTGAGGCACTCCAAAACTATTAGGCTGTTTTGCTCTCTGATGCCCGTGGACCGAGAGAACGTAGAATAACGGAGCGATCGTGTCGCTCCGGAGCCCGAGCGAAAAAATTCTAAGTCCCCGTTCGTGTCGCTCCGGAGCCCGAGCGAAAAAATTCTAAGTCCCCGTTCGTGTCGCTCCGGAGCCCGAGCGAAAAAATTCTAAGTCCCCGTTCGTGTCGCTCCGGAACCGAATGTCGACGGAACGAAATGACAACTGTAGATCCTTATTCCTGGTGCTCGTGGCTCTCTAAAACCATACACTTGTTCTCCTCTGTCTCTTACCTGTGTCGAGATAATCGAGAATCATGGAGCGTTCGTGTCGCTCCGGAACCGAAAGTCGTCGGTTCGAAACGAGAACGTTAGATCCATATTCCTGATCGTTGAGGCACTCTAAAACTATTAGGCTGTTTTGCTCTCTGATGCCCGTGGACCGAGAGAACGTAGAATAACGGAGCGATCGTGTCGCTCCGGAGTTCGAGCGAAAAAATTCTAAGTCCCCGTTCGTGTCGCTCCGGAGTCCGAGCGAAAAAATTCTAAGTCCCCGTTCGTGTCGCTCCGGAACCGAATGTCGACGGAAAGAAGGGACAACGGTAGATCCTTATTCCTGGTGCTCGTGGCTCTCTAAAACCATACACTTGTTCTCCTCTGTCTCTTACCTGTGTCGAGATAATCGAGAATCATGGAGCGTTCGTGTCGCTCCGGAACCGAAAGTCGTCGGTTCGAAACGAGAACGTTAGATCCATATTCCTGATCGTTGAGGCACTCTAAAACTATTAGGCTGTTTTGCTCTCTGATGCCCGTGGACCGAGAGAACGTAGAATAACGGAGCGATCGTGTCGCTCCGGAGCCCGAGCGAAAAAATTCTAAGTCCCCGTTCGTGTCGCTCCGGAGCCCGAGCGAAAAAATTCTAAGTCCCCGTTCGTGTCGCTCCGGAACCGAATGTCGACGGAACGAAATGACAACGGTAGATCCTTATTCCTGGTGCTCGTGGCTCTCTAAAACCATACACTTGTTCTCCTCTGTCTCTTAACTGTGTCGAGATAATCGAGAATCATGGAGCGTTCGTGTCGCTCCGGAACCGAAAGTCGTCGGTTCGAAACGAGAACGTTAGATCCATATTCCTGATCGTTGAGGCACTCCAAAACTATTAGGCTGTTTTGCTCTCTGATGCCCGTGGACCGAGAGAACGTAGAATAACGGAGCGATCGTGTCGCTCCGGAGCCCGAGCGAAAAAATTCTAAGTCCCCGTTCGTGTCGCTCCGGAGCCCGAGCGAAAAAATTCTAAGTCCCCGTTCGTGTCGCTCCGGAACCGAATGTCGACGGAACGAAATGACAACGGTAGATCCTTATTCCTGGTGCTCGTGGCTCTCTAAAACCATACACTTGTTCTCCTCTGTCTCTTACCTGTGTCGAGATAATCGAGAATCATGGAGCGTTCGTGTCGCTCCGGAAACGAAAGTCGTCGGTTCGAAACGAGAACGTTAGATCCATATTCCTGATCGTTGAGGCACTCTAAAACTATTAGGCTGTTTTGCTCTCTGATGCCCGTGGACCGAGAGAACGTAGAATAACGGAGCGATCGTGTCGCTCCGGAGCCCGAGCGAAAAAATTCTAAGTCCCCGTTCGTGTCGCTCCGGAGCCCGAGCGAAAAAATTCTAAGTCCCCGTTCGTGTCGCTCCGGAACCGAATGTCGACGGAACGAAATGACAACGGTAGATCCTTATTCCTGGTGCTCGTGGCTCTCTAAAACCATACACTTGTTCTCCTCTGTCTCTTACCTGTGTCGAGATAATCGAGAATCATGGAGCGTTCGTGTCGCTCCGGAACCGAAAGTCGTCGGTTCGAAACGAGAACGTTAGATCCATATTCCTGATCGTTGAGGCACTCTAAAACTATTAGGCTGTTTTGCTCTCTGATGCCCGTGGACCGAGAGAACGTAGAATAACGGAGCGATCGTGTCGCTCCGGAGCCCGAGCGAAAAAATTCTAAGTCCCCGTTCGTGTCGCTCCGGAGCCCGAGCGAAAAAATTCTAAGTCCCCGTTCGTGTCGCTCCGGAACCGAATGTCGACGGAACGAAATGACAACGGTAGATCCTTATTCCTGGTGCTCGTGGCTCTCTAAAACCATACACTTGTTCTCCTCTGTCTCTTACCTGTGTCGAGATAATCGAGAATCATGGAGCGTTCGTGTCGCTCCGGAACCGAAAGTCGTCGGTTCGAAACGAGAACGTTAGATCCATATTCCTGATCGTTGAGGCACTCTAAAACTATTAGGCTGTTTTGCTCTCTGATGCCCGTGGACCGAGAGAACGTAGAATAACGGAGCGATCGTGTCGCTCCGGAGCCCGAGCGAAAAAATTCTAAGTCCCCGTTCGTGTCGCTCCGGAGCCCGAGCGAAAAAATTCTATGTCCCCGTTCGTGTCGCTCCGGAACCGAATGTCGACGGAACGAAATGACAACGGTAGATCCTTATTCCTGGTGCTCGTGGCTCTCTAAAACCATACACTTGTTCTCCTCTGTCTCTTAACTGTGTCGAGATAATCGAGAATCATGGAGCGTTCGTGTCGCTCCGGAACCGAAAGTCGTCGGTTCGAAACGAGAACGTTAGATCCATATTCCTGATCGTTGAGGCACTCCAAAACTATTAGGCTGTTTTGCTCTCTGATGCCCGTGGACCGAGAGAACGTAGAATAACGGAGCGATCGTGTCGCTCCGGAGCCCGAGCGAAAAAATTCTAAGTCCCCGTTCGTGTCGCTCCGGAGCCCGAGCGAAAAAATTCTAAGTCCCCGTTCGTGTCGCTCCGGAGCCCGAGCGAAAAAATTCTAAGTCCCCGTTCGTGTCGCTCCGGAACCGAATGTCGACGGAACGAAATGACAACTGTAGATCCTTATTCCTGGTGCTCGTGGCTCTCTAAAACCATACACTTGTTCTCCTCTGTCTCTTACCTGTGTCGAGATAATCGAGAATCATGGAGCGTTCGTGTCGCTCCGGAACCGAAAGTCGTCGGTTCGAAACGAGAACGTTAGATCCATATTCCTGATCGTTGAGGCACTCTAAAACTATTAGGCTGTTTTGCTCTCTGATGCCCGTGGACCGAGAGAACGTAGAATAACGGAGCGATCGTGTCGCTCCGGAGCCCGAGCGAAAAAATTCTAAGTCCCCGTTCGTGTCGCTCCGGAGCCCGAGCGAAAAAATTCTAAGTCCCCGTTCGTGTCGCTCCGGAACCGAATGTCGACGGAACGAAATGACAACGGTAGATCCTTATTCCTGGTGCTCGTGGCTCTCTAAAACCATACACTTGTTCTCCTCTGTCTCTTACCTGTGTCGAGATAATCGAGAATCATGGAGCGTTCGTGTCGCTCCGGAACCGAAAGTCGTCGGTTCGAAACGAGAACGTTAGATCCATATTCCTGATCGTTGAGGCACTCTAAAACTATTAGGCTGTTTTGCTCTCTGATGCCCGTGGACCGAGAGAACGTAGAATAACGGAGCGATCGTGTCGCTGCGGAGCCCGAGCGAAAAAATTCTAAGTCCCCGTTCGTGTCGCTCCGGAGCCCGAGCGAAAAAATTCTAAGTCCCCGTTCGTGTCGCTCCGGAACCGAATGTCGACGGAACGAAATGACAACGGTAGATCCTTATTCCTGGTGCTCGTGGCTCTCTAAAACCATACACTTGTTCTCCTCTGTCTCTTAACTGTGTCGAGATAATCGAGAATCATGGAGCGTTCGTGTCGCTCCGGAACCGAAAGTCGTCGGTTCGAAACGAGAACGTTAGATCCATATTCCTGATCGTTGAGGCACTCCAAAACTATTAGGCTGTTTTGCTCTCTGATGCCCGTGGACCGAGAGAACGTAGAATAACGGAGCGATCGTGTCGCTCCGGAGCCCGAGCGAAAAAATTCTAAGTCCCCGTTCGTGTCGCTCCGGAGCCCGAGCGAAAAAATTCTAAGTCCCCGTTCGTGTCGCTCCGGAACCGAATGTCGACGGAACGAAATGACAACGGTAGATCCTTATTCCTGGTGCTCGTGGCTCTCTAAAACCATACACTTGTTCTCCTCTGTCTCTTACCTGTGTCGAGATAATCGAGAATCATGGAGCGTTCGTGTCGCTCCGGAAACGAAAGTCGTCGGTTCGAAACGAGAACGTTAGATCCATATTCCTGATCGTTGAGGCACTCTAAAACTATTAGGCTGTTTTGCTCTCTGATGCCCGTGGACCGAGAGAACGTAGAATAACGGAGCGATCGTGTCGCTCCGGAGCCCGAGCGAAAAAATTCTAAGTCCCCGTTCGTGTCGCTCCGGAGCCCGAGCGAAAAAATTCTAAGTCCCCGTTCGTGTCGCTCCGGAACCGAATGTCGACGGAACGAAATGACAACGGTAGATCCTTATTCCTGGTGCTCGTGGCTCTCTAAAACCATACACTTGTTCTCCTCTGTCTCTTACCTGTGTCGAGATAATCGAGAATCATGGAGCGTTCGTGTCGCTCCGGAACCGAAAGTCGTCGGTTCGAAACGAGAACGTTAGATCCATATTCCTGATCGTTGAGGCACTCTAAAACTATTAGGCTGTTTTGCTCTCTGATGCCCGTGGACCGAGAGAACGTAGAATAACGGAGCGATCGTGTCGCTCCGGAGCCCGAGCGAAAAAATTCTAAGTCCCCGTTCGTGTCGCTCCGGAGCCCGAGCGAAAAAATTCTAAGTCCCCGTTCGTGTCGCTCCGGAACCGAATGTCGACGGAACGAAATGACAACGGTAGATCCTTATTCCTGGTGCTCGTGGCTCTCTAAAACCATACACTTGTTCTCCTCTGTCTCTTACCTGTGTCGAGATAATCGAGAATCATGGAGCGTTCGTGTCGCTCCGGAACCGAAAGTCGTCGGTTCGAAACGAGAACGTTAGATCCATATTCCTGATCGTTGAGGCACTCTAAAACTATTAGGCTGTTTTGCTCTCTGATGCCCGTGGACTGAGAGAACGTAGAATAACGGAGCGATCGTGTCGCTCCGGAGCCCGAGCGAAAAAATTCTAAGTCCCCGTTCGTGTCGCTCCGGAGCCCGAGCGAAAAAATTCTAAGTCCCCGTTCGTGTCGCTCCGGAACCGAATGTCGACGGAACGAAATGACAACGGTAGATCCTTATTCCTGGTGCTCGTGGCTCTCTAAAACCATACACTTGTTCTCCTCTGTCTCTTACCTGTGTCGAGATAATCGAGAATCATGGAGCGTTCGTGTCGCTCCGGAACCGAAAGTCGTCGGTTCGAAACGAGAACGTTAGATCCATATTCCTGATCGTTGAGGCACTCTAAAACTATTAGGCTGTTTTGCTCTCTGATGCCCGTGGACCGAGAGAACGTAGAATAACGGAGCGATCGTGTCGCTCCGGAGCCCGAGCGAAAAAATTCTAAGTCCCCGTTCGTGTCGCTCCGGAGCCCGAGCGAAAAAATTCTAAGTCCCCGTTCGTGTCGCTCCGGAACCGAATGTCGACGGAACGAAATGACAACGGTAGATCCTTATTCCTGGTGCTCGTGGCTCTCTAAAACCATACACTTGTTCTCCTCTGTCTCTTACCTGTGTCGAGATAATCGAGAATCATGGAGCGTTCGTGTCGCTCCGGAACCGAAAGTCGTCGGTTCGAAACGAGAACGTTAGATCCATATTCCTGATCGTTGAGGCACTCTAAAACTATTAGGCTGTTTTGCTCTCTGATGCCCGTGGACCGAGAGAACGTAGAATAACGGAGCGATCGTGTCGCTCCGGAGCCCGAGCGAAAAAATTCTAAGTCCCCGTTCGTGTCGCTCCGGAGCCCGAGCGAAAAAATTCTAAGTCCCCGTTCGTGTCGCTCCGGAACCGAATGTCGACGGAACGAAATGACAACGGTAGATCCATATTCCTGATCGTTGAGGCACTCTAAAACTATTAGGCTGTTTTGCTCTCTGATGCCCGTGGACCGAGAGAACGTAGAATAACGGAGCGATCGTGTCGCTCCGGAGCCCGAGCGAAAAAATTCTAAGTCCCCGTTCGTGTCGCTCCGGAGCCCGAGCGAAAAAATTCTAAGTCCCCGTTCGTGTCGCTCCGGAACCGAATGTCGACGGAACGAAATGACAACGGTAGATCCTTATTCCTGGTGCTCGTGGCTCTCTAAAACCATACACTTGTTCTCCTCTGTCTCTTACCTGTGTCGAGATAATCGAGAATCATGGAGCGTTCGTGTCGCTCCGGAACCGAAAGTCGTCGGTTCGAAACGAGAACGTTAGATCCATATTCCTGATCGTCGAGGCACTCTAAAACTATTAGGCTGTTTTGCTCTCTGATGCCCGTGGACCGAGAGAACGTAGAATAACGGAGCGATCGTGTCGCTCCGGAGCCCGAGCGAAAAAATTCTAAGTCCCCGTTCGTGTCGCTCCGGAGCCCGAGCGAAAAAATTCTAAGTCCCCGTTCGTGTCGCTCCGGAACCGAATGTCGACGGAACGAAATGACAACGGTAGATCCTTATTCCTGGTGCTCGTGGCTCTCTAAAACCATACACTTGTTCTCCTCTGTCTCTTACCTGTGTCGAGATAATCGAGAATCATGGAGCGTTCGTGTCGCTCCGGAACCGAAAGTCGTCGGTTCGAAACGAGAACGTTAGATCCATATTCCTGATCGTTGAGGCACTCTAAAACTATTAGGCTGTTTTGCTCTCTGATGCCCGTGGACCGAGAGAACGTAGAATAACGGAGCGATCGTGTCGCTCCGGAGCCCGAGCGAAAAAATTCTAAGTCCCCGTTCGTGTCGCTCCGGAGCCCGAGCGAAAAAATTCTAAGTCCCCGTTCGTGTCGCTCCGGAACCGAATGTCGACGGAACGAAATGACAACGGTAGATCCTTATTCCTGGTGCTCGTGGCTCTCTAAAACCATACACTTGTTCTCCTCTGTCTCTTAACTGTGTCGAGATAATCGAGAATCATGGAGCGTTCGTGTCGCTCCGGAACCGAAAGTCGTCGGTTCGAAACGAGAACGTTAGATCCATATTCCTGATCGTTGAGGCACTCCAAAACTATTAGGCTGTTTTGCTCTCTGATGCCCGTGGACCGAGAGAACGTAGAATAACGGAGCGATCGTGTCGCTCCGGAGCCCGAGCGAAAAAATTCTAAGTCCCCGTTCGTGTCGCTCCGGAGCCCGAGCGAAAAAATTCTAAGTCCCCGTTCGTGTCGCTCCGGAACCGAATGTCGACGGAACGAAATGACAACGGTAGATCCTTATTCCTGGTGCTCGTGGCTCTCTAAAACCATACACTTGTTCTCCTCTGTCTCTTACCTGTGTCGAGATAATCGAGAATCATGGAGCGTTCGTGTCGCTCCGGAAACGAAAGTCGTCGGTTCGAAACGAGAACGTTAGATCCATATTCCTGATCGTTGAGGCACTCTAAAACTATTAGGCTGTTTTGCTCTCTGATGCCCGTGGACCGAGAGAACGTAGAATAACGGAGCGATCGTGTCGCTCCGGAGCCCGAGCGAAAAAATTCTAAGTCCCCGTTCGTGTCGCTCCGGAGCCCGAGCGAAAAAATTCTAAGTCCCCGTTCGTGTCGCTCCGGAACCGAATGTCGACGGAACGAAATGACAACGGTAGATCCTTATTCCTGGTGCTCGTGGCTCTCTAAAACCATACACTTGTTCTCCTCTGTCTCTTACCTGTGTCGAGATAATCGAGAATCATGGAGCGTTCGTGTCGCTCCGGAACCGAAAGTCGTCGGTTCGAAACGAGAACGTTAGATCCATATTCCTGATCGTTGAGGCACTCTAAAACTATTAGGCTGTTTTGCTCTCTGATGCCCGTGGACCGAGAGAACGTAGAATAACGGAGCGATCGTGTCGCTCCGGAGCCCGAGCGAAAAAATTCTAAGTCCCCGTTCGTGTCGCTCCGGAGCCCGAGCGAAAAAATTCTAAGTCCCCGTTCGTGTCGCTCCGGAACCGAATGTCGACGGAACGAAATGACAACGGTAGATCCTTATTCCTGGTGCTCGTGGCTCTCTAAAACCATACACTTGTTCTCCTCTGTCTCTTACCTGTGTCGAGATAATCGAGAATCATGGAGCGTTCGTGTCGCTCCGGAACCGAAAGTCGTCGGTTCGAAACGAGAACGTTAGATCCATATTCCTGATCGTTGAGGCACTCTAAAACTATTAGGCTGTTTTGCTCTCTGATGCCCGTGGACCGAGAGAACGTAGAATAACGGAGCGATCGTGTCGCTCCGGAACCCGAGCGAAAAAATTCTAAGTCCCCGTTCGTGTCGCTCCGGAGCCCGAGCGAAAAAATTCTAAGTCCCCGTTCGTGTCGCTCCGGAACCGAATGTCGACGGAACGAAATGACAACGGTAGATCCTTATTCCTGGTGCTCGTGGCTCTCTAAAACCATACACTTGTTCTCCTCTGTCTCTTACCTGTGTCGAGATAATCGAGAATCATGGAGCGTTCGTGTCGCTCCGGAACCGAAAGTCGTCGGTTCGAAACGAGAACGTTAGATCCATATTCCTGATCGTTGAGGCACTCTAAAACTATTAGGCTGTTTTGCTCTCTGATGCCCGTGGACCGAGAGAACGTAGAATAACGGAGCGATCGTGTCGCTCCGGAGCCCGAGCGAAAAAATTCTAAGTCCCCGTTCGTGTCGCTCCGGAGCCCGAGCGAAAAAATTCTAAGTCCCCGTTCGTGTCGCTCCGGAACCGAATGTCGACGGAACGAAATGACAACGGTAGATCCTTATTCCTGGTGCTCGTGGCTCTCTAAAACCATACACTTGTTCTCCTCTGTCTCTTACCTGTGTCGAGATAATCGAGAATCATGGAGCGTTCGTGTCGCTCCGGAACCGAAAGTCGTCGGTTCGAAACGAGAACGTTAGATCCATATTCCTGATCGTTGAGGCACTCTAAAACTATTAGGCTGTTTTGCTCTCTGATGCCCGTGGACCGAGAGAACGTAGAATAACGGAGCGATCGTGTCGCTCCGGAGCCCGAGCGAAAAAATTCTAAGTCCCCGTTCGTGTCGCTCCGGAGCCCGAGCGAAAAAATTCTAAGTCCCCGTTCGTGTCGCTCCGGAACCGAATGTCGACGGAACGAAATGACAACGGTAGATCCATATTCCTGATCGTTGAGGCACTCTAAAACTATTAGGCTGTTTTGCTCTCTGATGCCCGTGGACCGAGAGAACGTAGAATAACGGAGCGATCGTGTCGCTCCGGAGCCCGAGCGAAAAAATTCTAAGTCCCCGTTCGTGTCGCTCCGGAGCCCGAGCGAAAAAATTCTAAGTCCCCGTTCGTGTCGCTCCGGAACCGAATGTCGACGGAACGAAATGACAACGGTAGATCCTTATTCCTGGTGCTCGTGGCTCTCTAAAACCATACACTTGTTCTCCTCTGTCTCTTACCTGTGTCGAGATAATCGAGAATCATGGAGCGTTCGTGTCGCTCCGGAACCGAAAGTCGTCGGTTCGAAACGAGAACGTTAGATCCATATTCCTGATCGTCGAGGCACTCTAAAACTATTAGGCTGTTTTGCTCTCTGATGCCCGTGGACCGAGAGAACGTAGAATAACGGAGCGATCGTGTCGCTCCGGAGCCCGAGCGAAAAAATTCTAAGTCCCCGTTCGTGTCGCTCCGGAGCCCGAGCGAAAAAATTCTAAGTCCCCGTTCGTGTCGCTCCGGAACCGAATGTCGACGGAACGAAATGACAACGGTAGATCCTTATTCCTGGTGCTCGTGGCTCTCTAAAACCATACACTTGTTCTCCTCTGTCTCTTACCTGTGTCGAGATAATCGAGAATCATGGAGCGTTCGTGTCGCTCCGGAACCGAAAGTCGTCGGTTCGAAACGAGAACGTTAGATCCATATTCCTGATCGTTGAGGCACTCTAAAACTATTAGGCTGTTTTGCTCTCTGATGCCCGTGGACCGAGAGAACGTAGAATAACGGAGCGATCGTGTCGCTCCGGAGCCCGAGCGAAAAAATTCTAAGTCCCCGTTCGTGTCGCTCCGGAGCCCGAGCGAAAAAATTCTAAGTCCCCGTTCGTGTCGCTCCGGAACCGAATGTCGACGGAACGAAATGACAACGGTAGATCCTTATTCCTGGTGCTCGTGGCTCTCTAAAACCATACACTTGTTCTCCTCTGTCTCTTACCTGTGTCGAGATAATCGAGAATCATGGAGCGTTCGTGTCGCTCCGGAACCGAAAGTCGTCGGTTCGAAACGAGAACGTTAGATCCATATTCCTGATCGTTGAGGCACTCTAAAACTATTAGGCTGTTTTGCTCTCTGATGCCCGTGGACCGAGAGAACGTAGAATAACGGAGCGATCGTGTCGCTCCGGAGCCCGAGCGAAAAAATTCTAAGTCCCCGTTCGTGTCGCTCCGGAGCCCGAGCGAAAAAATTCTAAGTCCCCGTTCGTGTCGCTCCGGAACCGAATGTCGACGGAACGAAATGACAACGGTAGATCCTTATTCCTGGTGCTCGTGGCTCTCTAAAACCATACACTTGTTCTCCTCTGTCTCTTACCTGTGTCGAGATAATCGAGAATCATGGAGCGTTCGTGTCGCTCCGGAACCGAAAGTCGTCGGTTCGAAACGAGAACGTTAGATCCATATTCCTGATCGTCGAGGCACTCTAAAACTATTAGGCTGTTTTGCTCTCTGATGCCCGTGGACCGAGAGAACGTAGAATAACGGAGCGATCGTGTCGCTCCGGAGCCCGAGCGAAAAAATTCTAAGTCCCCGTTCGTGTCGCTCCGGAGCCCGAGCGAAAAAATTCTAAGTCCCCGTTCGTGTCGCTCCGGAACCGAATGTCGACGGAACGAAATGACAACGGTAGATCCTTATTCCTGGTGCTCGTGGCTCTCTAAAACCATACACTTGTTCTCCTCTGTCTCTTACCTGTGTCGAGATAATCGAGAATCATGGAGCGTTCGTGTCGCTCCGGAACCGAAAGTCGTCGGATCGAAACGAGAACGTTAGATCCATATTCCTGATCGTTGAGGCACTCTAAAACTATTAGGCTGTTTTGCTCTCTGATGCCCGTGGACCGAGAGAACGTAGAATAACGGAGCGATCGTGTCGCTCCGGAGCCCGAGCGAAAAAATTCTAAGTCCCCGTTCGTGTCGCTCCGGAGCCCGAGCGAAAAAATTCTAAGTCCCCGTTCGTGTCGCTCCGGAACCGAATGTCGACGGAACGAAATGACAACGGTAGATCCTTATTCCTGGTGCTCGTGGCTCTCTAAAACCATACACTTGTTCTCCTCTGTCTCTTACCTGTGTCGAGATAATCGAGAATCATGGAGCGTTCGTGTCGCTCCGGAACCGAAAGTCGTCGGATCGAAACGAGAACGTTAGATCCATATTCCTGATCGTTGAGGCACTCTAAAACTATTAGGCTGTTTTGCTCTCTGATGCCCGTGGACCGAGAGAACGTAGAATAACGGAGCGATCGTGTCGCTCCGGAGCCCGAGCGAAAAAATTCTAAGTCCCCGTTCGTGTCGCTCCGGAGCCCGAGCGAAAAAATTCTAAGTCCCCGTTCGTGTCGCTCCGGAACCGAATGTCGACGGAACGAAATGACAACGGTAGATCCTTATTCCTGGTGCTCGTGGCTCTCTAAAACCATACACTTGTTCTCCTCTGTCTCTTACCTATGTCGAGATAATCGAGAATCATGGAGCGTTCGTGTCGCTCCGGAACCGAAAGTCGTCGGATCGAAACGAGAACGTTAGATCCATATTCCTGATCGTTGAGGCACTCTAAAACTATTAGGCTGTTTTGCTCTCTGATGCCCGTGGACCGAGAGAACGTAGAATAACGGAGCGATCGTGTCGCTCCGGAGCCCGAGCGAAAAAATTCTAAGTCCCCGTTCGTGTCGCTCCGGAACCGAATGTCGACGGAACGAAATGACAACGGTAGATCCTTATTCCTGGTGCTCGTGGCTCTCTAAAACCATACACTTGTTCTCCTCTGTCTCTTACCTGTGTCGAGATAATCGAGAATCATGGAGCGTTCGTGTCGCTCCGGAACCGAAAGTCGTCGGATCGAAACGAGAACGTTAGATCCATATTCCTGATCGTTGAGGCACTCTAAAACTATTAGGCTGTTTTGCTCTCTGATGCCCGTGGACCGAGAGAACGTAGAATAACGGAGCGATCGTGTCGCTCCGGAGCCCGAGCGAAAAAATTCTAAGTCCCCGTTCGTGTCGCTCCGGAGCCCGAGCGAAAAAATTCTAAGTCCCCGTTCGTGTCGCTCCGGAACCGAATGTCGACGGAACGAAATGACAACGGTAGATCCTTATTCCTGGTGCTCGTGGCTCTCTAAAACCATACACTTGTTCTCCTCTGTCTCTTACCTGTGTCGAGATAATCGAGAATCATGGAGCGTTCGTGTCGCTCCGGAACCGAAAGTCGTCGGTTCGAAACGAGAACGTTAGATCCATATTCCTGATCGTTGAGGCACTCTAAAACTATTAGGCTGTTTTGCTCTCTGATGCCCGTGGACCGAGAGAACGTAGAATAACGGAGCGATCGTGTCGCTCCGGAGCCCGAGCGAAAAAATTCTAAGTCCCCGTTCGTGTCGCTCCGGAGCCCGAGCGAAAAAATTCTAAGTCCCCGTTCGTGTCGCTCCGGAACCGAATGTCGACGGAACGAAATGACAACGGTAGATCCTTATTCCTGGTGCTCGTGGCTCTCTAAAACCATACACTTGTTCTCCTCTGTCTCTTACCTGTGTCGAGATAATCGAGAATCATGGAGCGTTCGTGTCGCTCCGGAACCGAAAGTCGTCGGTTCGAAACGAGAACGTTAGATCCATATTCCTGATCGTCGAGGCACTCTAATACTATTAGGCTGTTTTGCTCTCTGATGCCCGTGGACCGAGAGAACGTAGAATAACGGAGCGATCGTGTCGCTCCGGAGCCCGAGCGAAAAAATTCTAAGTCCCCGTTCGTGTCGCTCCGGAGCCCGAGCGAAAAAATTCTAAGTCCCCGTTCGTGTCGCTCCGGAACCGAATGTCGACGGAACGAAATGACAACGGTAGATCCTTATTCCTGGTGCTCGTGGCTCTCTAAAACCATACACTTGTTCTCCTCTGTCTCTTACCTGTGTCGAGATAATCGAGAATCATGGAGCGTTCGTGTCGCTCCGGAACCGAAAGTCGTCGGATCGAAACGAGAACGTTAGATCCATATTCCTGATCGTTGAGGCACTCTAAAACTATTAGGCTGTTTTGCTCTCTGATGCCCGTGGACCGAGAGAACGTAGAATAACGGAGCGATCGTGTCGCTCCGGAGCCCGAGCGAAAAAATTCTAAGTCCCCGTTCGTGTCGCTCCGGAGCCCGAGCGAAAAAATTCTAAGTCCCCGTTCGTGTCGCTCCGGAACCGAATGTCGACGGAACGAAATGACAACGGTAGATCCTTATTCCTGGTGCTCGTGGCTCTCTAAAACCATACACTTGTTCTCCTCTGTCTCTTACCTGTGTCGAGATAATCGAGAATCATGGAGCGTTCGTGTCGCTCCGGAACCGAAAGTCGTCGGATCGAAACGAGAACGTTAGATCCATATTCCTGATCGTTGAGGCACTCTAAAACTATTAGGCTGTTTTGCTCTCTGATGCCCGTGGACCGAGAGAACGTAGAATAACGGAGCGATCGTGTCGCTCCGGAGCCCGAGCGAAAAAATTCTAAGTCCCCGTTCGTGTCGCTCCGGAGCCCGAGCGAAAAAATTCTAAGTCCCCGTTCGTGTCGCTCCGGAACCGAATGTCGACGGAACGAAATGACAACGGTAGATCCTTATTCCTGGTGCTCGTGGCTCTCTAAAACCATACACTTGTTCTCCTCTGTCTCTTACCTGTGTCGAGATAATCGAGAATCATGGAGCGTTCGTGTCGCTCCGGAACCGAAAGTCGTCGGTTCGAAACGAGAACGTTAGATCCATATTCCTGATCGTTGAGGCACTCTAAAACTATTAGGCTGTTTTGCTCTCTGATGCCCGTGGACCGAGAGAACGTAGAATAACGGAGCGATCGTGTCGCTCCGGAGCCCGAGCGAAAAAATTCTAAGTCCCCGTTCGTGTCGCTCCGGAGCCCGAGCGAAAAAATTCTAAGTCCCCGTTCGTGTCGCTCCGGAACCGAATGTCGACGGAACGAAATGACAACGGTAGATCCTTATTCCTGGTGCTCGTGGCTCTCTAAAACCATACACTTGTTCTCCTCTGTCTCTTACCTGTGTCGAGATAATCGAGAATCATGGAGCGTTCGTGTCGCTCCGGAAACGAAAGTCGTCGGTTCGAAACGAGAACGTTAGATCCATATTCCTGATCGTTGAGGCACTCTAAAACTATTAGGCTGTTTTGCTCTCTGATGCCCGTGGACCGAGAGAACGTAGAATAACGGAGCGATCGTGTCGCTCCGGAGCCCGAGCGAAAAAATTCTAAGTCCCCGTTCGTGTCGCTCCGGAGCCCGAGCGAAAAAATTCTAAGTCCCCGTTCGTGTCGCTCCGGAACCGAATGTCGACGGAACGAAATGACAACGGTAGATCCTTATTCCTGGTGCTCGTGGCTCTCTAAAACCATACACTTGTTCTCCTCTGTCTCTTACCTGTGTCGAGATAATCGAGAATCATGGAGCGTTCGTGTCGCTCCGGAACCGAAAGTCGTCGGATCGAAACGAGAACGTTAGATCCATATTCCTGATCGTTGAGGCACTCTAAAACTATTAGGCTGTTTTGCTCTCTGATGCCCGTGGACCGAGAGAACGTAGAATAACGGAGCGATCGTGTCGCTCCGGAGCCCGAGCGAAAAAATTCTAAGTCCCCGTTCGTGTCGCTCCGGAGCCCGAGCGAAAAAATTCTAAGTCCCCGTTCGTGTCGCTCCGGAACCGAATGTCGACGGAACGAAATGACAACGGTAGATCCTTATTCCTGGTGCTCGTGGCTCTCTAAAACCATACACTTGTTCTCCTCTGTCTCTTACCTGTGTCGAGATAATCGAGAATCATGGAGCGTTCGTGTCGCTCCGGAACCGAAAGTCGTCGGTTCGAAACGAGAACGTTAGATCCATATTCCTGATCGTCGAGGCACTCTAAAACTATTAGGCTGTTTTGCTCTCTGATGCCCGTGGACCGAGAGAACGTAGAATAACGGAGCGATCGTGTCGCTCCGGAGCCCGAGCGAAAAAATTCTAAGTCCCCGTTCGTGTCGCTCCGGAGCCCGAGCGAAAAAATTCTAAGTCCCCGTTCGTGTCGCTCCGGAACCGAATGTCGACGGAACGAAATGACAACGGTAGATCCTTATTCCTGGTGCTCGTGGCTCTCTAAAACCATACACTTGTTCTCCTCTGTCTCTTACCTGTGTCGAGATAATCGAGAATCATGGAGCGTTCGTGTCGCTCCGGAACCGAAAGTCGTCGGATCGAAACGAGAACGTTAGATCCATATTCCTGATCGTTGAGGCACTCTAAAACTATTAGGCTGTTTTGCTCTCTGATGCCCGTGGACCGAGAGAACGTAGAATAACGGAGCGATCGTGTCGCTCCGGAGCCCGAGCGAAAAAATTCTAAGTCCCCGTTCGTGTCGCTCCGGAGCCCGAGCGAAAAAATTCTAAGTCCCCGTTCGTGTCGCTCCGGAACCGAATGTCGACGGAACGAAATGACAACGGTAGATCCTTATTCCTGGTGCTCGTGGCTCTCTAAAACCATACACTTGTTCTCCTCTGTCTCTTACCTGTGTCGAGATAATCGAGAATCATGGAGCGTTCGTGTCGCTCCGGAACCGAAAGTCGTCGGTTCGAAACGAGAACGTTAGATCCATATTCCTGATCGTTGAGGCACTCTAAAACTATTAGGCTGTTTTGCTCTCTGATGCCCGTGGACCGAGAGAACGTAGAATAACGGAGCGATCGTGTCGCTCCGGAGCCCGAGCGAAAAAATTCTAAGTCCCCGTTCGTGTCGCTCCGGAGCCCTGAGCGAAAAAATTCTAAGTCCCCGTTCGTGTCGCTCCGGAACCGAATGTCGACGGAACGAAATGACAACGGTAGATCCTTATTCCTGGTGCTCGTGGCTCTCTAAAACCATACACTTGTTCTCCTCTGTCTCTTACCTGTGTCGAGATAATCGAGAATCATGGAGCGTTCGTGTCGCTCCGGAACCGAAAGTCGTCGGTTCGAAACGAGAACGTTAGATCCATATTCCTGATCGTTGAGGCACTCTAAAACTATTAGGCTGTTTTGCTCTCTGATGCCCGTGGACCGAGAGAACGTAGAATAACGGAGCGATCGTGTCGCTCCGGAGCCCGAGCGAAAAAATTCTAAGTCCCCGTTCGTGTCGCTCCGGAGCCCGAGCGAAAAAATTCTAAGTCCCCGTTCGTGTCGCTCCGGAACCGAATGTCGACGGAACGAAATGACAACGGTAGATCCTTATTCCTGGTGCTCGTGGCTCTCTAAAACCATACACTTGTTCTCCTCTGTCTCTTACCTGTGTCGAGATAATCGAGAATCATGGAGCGTTCGTGTCGCTCCGGAACCGAAAGTCGTCGGTTCGAAACGAGAACGTTAGATCCATATTCCTGATCGTCGAGGCACTCTAAAACTATTAGGCTGTTTTGCTCTCTGATGCCCGTGGACCGAGAGAACGTAGAATAACGGAGCGATCGTGTCGCTCCGGAGCCCGAGCGAAAAAATTCTAAGTCCCCGTTCGTGTCGCTCCGGAGCCCGAGCGAAAAAATTCTAAGTCCCCGTTCGTGTCGCTCCGGAACCGAATGTCGACGGAACGAAATGACAACGGTAGATCCTTATTCCTGGTGCTCGTGGCTCTCTAAAACCATACACTTGTTCTCCTCTGTCTCTTACCTGTGTCGAGATAATCGAGAATCATGGAGCGTTCGTGTCGCTCCGGAACCGAAAGTCGTCGGTTCGAAACGAGAACGTTAGATCCATATTCCTGATCGTTGAGGCACTCTAAAACTATTAGGCTGTTTTGCTCTCTGATGCCCGTGGACCGAGAGAACGTAGAATAACGGAGCGATCGTGTCGCTCCGGAGCCCGAGCGAAAAAATTCTAAGTCCCCGTTCGTGTCGCTCCGGAGCCCGAGCGAAAAAATTCTAAGTCCCCGTTCGTGTCGCTCCGGAACCGAATGTCGACGGAACGAAATGACAACGGTAGATCCTTATTCCTGGTGCTCGTGGCTCTCTAAAACCATACACTTGTTCTCCTCTGTCTCTTACCTGTGTCGAGATAATCGAGAATCATGGAGCGTTCGTGTCGCTCCGGAACCGAAAGTCGTCGGTTCGAAACGAGAACGTTAGATCCATATTCCTGATCGTTGAGGCACTCTAAAACTATTAGGCTGTTTTGCTCTCTGATGCCCGTGTACCGAGAGAACGTAGAATAACGGAGCGATCGTGTCGCTCCGGAGCCCGAGCGAAAAAATTCTAAGTCCCCGTTCGTGTCGCTCCGGAGCCCGAGCGAAAAAATTCTAAGTCCCCGTTCGTGTCGCTCCGGAACCGAATGTCGACGGAACGAAATGACAACGGTAGATCCTTATTCCTGGTGCTCGTGGCTCTCTAAAACCATACACTTGTTCTCCTCTGTCTCTTACCTGTGTCGAGATAATCGAGAATCATGGAGCGTTCGTGTCGCTCCGGAACCGAAAGTCGTCGGTTCGAAACGAGAACGTTAGATCCATATTCCTGATCGTCGAGGCACTCTAAAACTATTAGGCTGTTTTGCTCTCTGATGCCCGTGGACCGAGAGAACGTAGAATAACGGAGCGATCGTGTCGCTCCGGAGCCCGAGCGAAAAAATTCTAAGTCCCCGTTCGTGTCGCTCCGGAGCCCGAGCGAAAAAATTCTAAGTCCCCGTTCGTGTCGCTCCGGAACCGAATGTCGACGGAACGAAATGACAACGGTAGATCCTTATTCCTGGTGCTCGTGGCTCTCTAAAACCATACACTTGTTCTCCTCTGTCTCTTACCTGTGTCGAGATAATCGAGAATCATGGAGCGTTCGTGTCGCTCCGGAACCGAAAGTCGTCGGATCGAAACGAGAACGTTAGATCCATATTCCTGATCGTTGAGGCACTCTAAAACTATTAGGCTGTTTTGCTCTCTGATGCCCGTGGACCGAGAGAACGTAGAATAACGGAGCGATCGTGTCGCTCCGGAGCCCGAGCGAAAAAATTCTAAGTCCCCGTTCGTGTCGCTCCGGAGCCCGAGCGAAAAAATTCTAAGTCCCCGTTCGTGTCGCTCCGGAACCGAATGTCGACGGAACGAAATGACAACGGTAGATCCTTATTCCTGGTGCTCGTGGCTCTCTAAAACCATACACTTGTTCTCCTCTGTCTCTTACCTGTGTCGAGATAATCGAGAATCATGGAGCGTTCGTGTCGCTCCGGAACCGAAAGTCGTCGGTTCGAAACGAGAACGTTAGATCCATATTCCTGATCGTTGAGGCACTCTAAAACTATTAGGCTGTTTTGCTCTCTGATGCCCGTGGACCGAGAGAACGTAGAATAACGGAGCGATCGTGTCGCTCCGGAGCCCGAGCGAAAAAATTCTAAGTCCCCGTTCGTGTCGCTCCGGAGCCTGAGCGAAAAAATTCTAAGTCCCCGTTCGTGTCGCTCCGGAACCGAATGTCGACGGAACGAAATGACAACGGTAGATCCTTATTCCTGGTGCTCGTGGCTCTCTAAAACCATACACTTGTTCTCCTCTGTCTCTTACCTGTGTCGAGATAATCGAGAATCATGGAGCGTTCGTGTCGCTCCGGAACCGAAAGTCGTCGGTTCGAAACGAGAACGTTAGATCCATATTCCTGATCGTTGAGGCACTCTAAAACTATTAGGCTGTTTTGCTCTCTGATGCCCGTGGACCGAGAGAACGTAGAATAACGGAGCGATCGTGTCGCTCCGGAGCCCGAGCGAAAAAATTCTAAGTCCCCGTTCGTGTCGCTCCGGAGCCCGAGCGAAAAAATTCTAAGTCCCCGTTCGTGTCGCTCCGGAACCGAATGTCGACGGAACGAAATGACAACGGTAGATCCTTATTCCTGGTGCTCGTGGCTCTCTAAAACCATACACTTGTTCTCCTCTGTCTCTTACCTGTGTCGAGATAATCGAGAATCATGGAGCGTTCGTGTCGCTCCGGAACCGAAAGTCGTCGGTTCGAAACGAGAACGTTAGATCCATATTCCTGATCGTCGAGGCACTCTAAAACTATTAGGCTGTTTTGCTCTCTGATGCCCGTGGACCGAGAGAACGTAGAATAACGGAGCGATCGTGTCGCTCCGGAGCCCGAGCGAAAAAATTCTAAGTCCCCGTTCGTGTCGCTCCGGAGCCCGAGCGAAAAAATTCTAAGTCCCCGTTCGTGTCGCTCCGGAACCGAATGTCGACGGAACGAAATGACAACGGTAGATCCTTATTCCTGGTGCTCGTGGCTCTCTAAAACCATACACTTGTTCTCCTCTGTCTCTTACCTGTGTCGAGATAATCGAGAATCATGGAGCGTTCGTGTCGCTCCGGAACCGAAAGTCGTCGGATCGAAACGAGAACGTTAGATCCATATTCCTGATCGTTGAGGCACTCTAAAACTATTAGGCTGTTTTGCTCTCTGATGCCCGTGGACCGAGAGAACGTAGAATAACGGAGCGATCGTGTCGCTCCGGAGCCCGAGCGAAAAAATTCTAAGTCCCCGTTCGTGTCGCTCCGGAACCGAATGTCGACGGAACGAAATGACAACGGTAGATCCTTATTCCTGGTGCTCGTGGCTCTCTAAATCCATACACTTGTTCTCCTCTGTCTCTTACCTGTGTCGAGATAATCGAGAATCATGGAGCGTTCGTGTCGCTCCGGAACCGAAAGTCGTCGGTTCGAAACGAGAACGTTAGATCCATATTCCTGATCGTTGAGGCACTCTAAAACTATTAGGCTGTTTTGCTCTCTGATGCCCGTGGACCGAGAGAACGTAGAATAACGGAGCGATCGTGTCGCTCCGGAGCCCGAGCGAAAAAATTCTAAGTCCCCGTTCGTGTCGCTCCGGAGCCCGAGCGAAAAAATTCTAAGTCCCCGTTCGTGTCGCTCCGGAACCGAATGTCGACGGAACGAAATGACAACGGTAGATCCTTATTCCTGGTGCTCGTGGCTCTCTAAAACCATACACTTGTTCTCCTCTGTCTCTTACCTGTGTCGAGATAATCGAGAATCATGGAGCGTTCGTGTCGCTCCGGAACCGAAAGTCGTCGGTTCGAAACGAGAACGTTAGATCCATATTCCTGATCGTTGAGGCACTCTAAAACTATTAGGCTGTTTTGCTCTCTGATGCCCGTGGACCGAGAGAACGTAGAATAACGGAGCGATCGTGTCGCTCCGGAGCCCGAGCGAAAAAATTCTAAGTCCCCGTTCGTGTCGCTCCGGAGCCCGAGCGAAAAAATTCTAAGTCCCCGTTCGTGTCGCTCCGGAACCGAATGTCGACGGAACGAAATGACAACGGTAGATCCTTATTCCTGGTGCTCGTGGCTCTCTAAAACCATACACTTGTTCTCCTCTGTCTCTTACCTGTGTCGAGATAATCGAGAATCATGGAGCGTTCGTGTCGCTCCGGAACCGAAAGTCGTCGGATCGAAACGAGAACGTTAGATCCATATTCCTGATCGTTGAGGCACTCTAAAACTATTAGGCTGTTTTGCTCTCTGATGCCCGTGGACCGAGAGAACGTAGAATAACGGAGCGATCGTGTCGCTCCGGAGCCCGAGCGAAAAAATTCTAAGTCCCCGTTCGTGTCGCTCCGGAGCCCGAGCGAAAAAATTCTATGTCCCCGTTCGTGTCGCTCCGGAACCGAATGTCGACGGAACGAAATGACAACGGTAGATCCTTATTCCTGGTGCTCGTGGCTCTCTAAAACCATACACTTGTTCTCCTCTGTCTCTTACCTGTGTCGAGATAATCGAGAATCATGGAGCGTTCGTGTCGCTCCGGAACCGAAAGTCGTCGGTTCGAAACGAGAACGTTAGATCCATATTCCTGATCGTTGAGGCACTCCAAAACTATTAGGCTGTTTTGCTCTCTGATGCCCGTGGACCGAGAGAACGTAGAATAACGGAGCGATCGTGTCGCTCCGGAGCCCGAGCGAAAAAATTCTAAGTCCCCGTTCGTGTCGCTCCGGAGCCCGAGCGAAAAAATTCTAAGTCCCCGTTCGTGTCGCTCCGGAACCGAATGTCGACGGAACGAAATGACAACGGTAGATCCTTATTCCTGGTGCTCGTGGCTCTCTAAAACCATACACTTGTTCTCCTCTGTCTCTTACCTGTGTCGAGATAATCGAGAATCATGGAGCGTTCGTGTCGCTCCGGAACCGAAAGTCGTCGGTTCGAAACGAGAACGTTAGATCCATATTCCTGATCGTTGAGGCACTCTAAAACTATTAGGCTGTTTTGCTCTCTGATGCCCGTGGACCGAGAGAACGTAGAATAACGGAGCGATCGTGTCGCTCCGGAGCCCGAGCGAAAAAATTCTAGGTCCCTGTTCGTGTCGCTCCGGAGCCCGAGCGAAAAAATTCTAAGTCCCCGTTCGTGTCGCTCCGGAACCGAATGTCGACGGAACGAAATGACAACGGTAGATCCTTATTCCTGGTGCTCGTGGCTCTCTAAAACCATACACTTGTTCTCCTCTGTCTCTTACCTGTGTCGAGATAATCGAGAATCATGGAGCGTTCGTGTCGCTCCGGAACCGAAAGTCGTCGGTTCGAAACGAGAACGTTAGATCCATATTCCTGATCGTTGAGGCACTCTAAAACTATTAGGCTGTTTTGCTCTCTGATGCCCGTGGACCGAGAGAACGTAGAATAACGGAGCGATCGTGTCGCTCCGGAGCCCGAGCGAAAAAATTCTAAGTCCCCGTTCGTGTCGCTCCGGAGCCCGAGCGAAAAAATTCTAAGTCCCCGTTCGTGTCGCTCCGGAACCGAATGTCGACGGAACGAAATGACAACGGTAGATCCTTATTCCTGGTGCTCGTGGCTCTCTAAAACCATACACTTGTTCTCCTCTGTCTCTTACCTGTGTCGAGATAATCGAGAATCATGGAGCGTTCGTGTCGCTCCGGAACCGAAAGTCGTCGGATCGAAACGAGAACGTTAGATCCATATTCCTGATCGTTGAGGCACTCTAAAACTATTAGGCTGTTTTGCTCTCTGATGCCCGTGGACCGAGAGAACGTAGAATAACGGAGCGATCGTGTCGCTCCGGAGCCCGAGCGAAAAAATTCTAAGTCCCCGTTCGTGTCGCTCCGGAGCCCGAGCGAAAAAATTCTAAGTCCCCGTTCGTGTCGCTCCGGAACCGAATGTCGACGGAACGAAATGACAACGGTAGATCCTTATTCCTGGTGCTCGTGGCTCTCTAAAACCATACACTTGTTCTCCTCTGTCTCTTACCTGTGTCGAGATAATCGAGAATCATGGAGCGTTCGTGTCGCTCCGGAACCGAAAGTCGTCGGTTCGAAACGAGAACGTTAGATCCATATTCCTGATCGTTGAGGCACTCTAAAACTATTAGGCTGTTTTGCTCTCTGATGCCCGTGGACCGAGAGAACGTAGAATAACGGAGCGATCGTGTCGCTCCGGAGCCCGAGCGAAAAAATTCTAAGTCCCCGTTCGTGTCGCTCCGGAGCCTGAGCGAAAAAATTCTAAGTCCCCGTTCGTGTCGCTCCGGAACCGAATGTCGACGGAACGAAATGACAACGGTAGATCCTTATTCCTGGTGCTCGTGGCTCTCTAAAACCATACACTTGTTCTCCTCTGTCTCTTACCTGTGTCGAGATAATCGAGAATCATGGAGCGTTCGTGTCGCTCCGGAACCGAAAGTCGTCGGTTCGAAACGAGAACGTTAGATCCATATTCCTGATCGTTGAGGCACTCTAAAACTATTAGGCTGTTTTGCTCTCTGATGCCCGTGGACCGAGAGAACGTAGAATAACGGAGCGATCGTGTCGCTCCGGAGCCCGAGCGAAAAAATTCTAAGTCCCCGTTCGTGTCGCTCCGGAGCCCGAGCGAAAAAATTCTAAGTCCCCGTTCGTGTCGCTCCGGAACCGAATGTCGACGGAACGAAATGACAACGGTAGATCCTTATTCCTGGTGCTCGTGGCTCTCTAAAACCATACACTTGTTCTCCTCTGTCTCTTACCTGTGTCGAGATAATCGAGAATCATGGAGCGTTCGTGTCGCTCCGGAACCGAAAGTCGTCGGTTCGAAACGAGAACGTTAGATCCATATTCCTGATCGTCGAGGCACTCTAAAACTATTAGGCTGTTTTGCTCTCTGATGCCCGTGGACCGAGAGAACGTAGAATAACGGAGCGATCGTGTCGCTCCGGAGCCCGAGCGAAAAAATTCTAAGTCCCCGTTCGTGTCGCTCCGGAGCCCGAGCGAAAAAATTCTAAGTCCCCGTTCGTGTCGCTCCGGAACCGAATGTCGACGGAACGAAATGACAACGGTAGATCCTTATTCCTGGTGCTCGTGGCTCTCTAAAACCATACACTTGTTCTCCTCTGTCTCTTACCTGTGTCGAGATAATCGAGAATCATGGAGCGTTCGTGTCGCTCCGGAACCGAAAGTCGTCGGATCGAAACGAGAACGTTAGATCCATATTCCTGATCGTTGAGGCACTCTAAAACTATTAGGCTGTTTTGCTCTCTGATGCCCGTGGACCGAGAGAACGTAGAATAACGGAGCGATCGTGTCGCTCCGGAGCCCGAGCGAAAAAATTCTAAGTCCCCGTTCGTGTCGCTCCGGAGCCCGAGCGAAAAAATTCTAAGTCCCCGTTCGTGTCGCTCCGGAACCGAATGTCGACGGAACGAAATGACAACGGTAGATCCTTATTCCTGGTGCTCGTGGCTCTCTAAAACCATACACTTGTTCTCCTCTGTCTCTTACCTGTGTCGAGATAATCGAGAATCATGGAGCGTTCGTGTCGCTCCGGAACCGAAAGTCGTCGGTTCGAAACGAGAACGTTAGATCCATATTCCTGATCGTTGAGGCACTCTAAAACTATTAGGCTGTTTTGCTCTCTGATGCCCGTGGACCGAGAGAACGTAGAATAACGGAGCGATCGTGTCGCTCCGGAGCCCGAGCGAAAAAATTCTAAGTCCCCGTTCGTGTCGCTCCGGAGCCCGAGCGAAAAAATTCTAAGTCCCCGTTCGTGTCGCTCCGGAACCGAATGTCGACGGAACGAAATGACAACGGTAGATCCTTATTCCTGGTGCTCGTGGCTCTCTAAAACCATACACTTGTTCTCCTCTGTCTCTTACCTGTGTCGAGATAATCGAGAATCATGGAGCGTTCGTGTCGCTCCGGAACCGAAAGTCGTCGGTTCGAAACGAGAACGTTAGATCCATATTCCTGATCGTTGAGGCACTCTAAAACTATTAGGCTGTTTTGCTCTCTGATGCCCGTGGACCGAGAGAACGTAGAATAACGGAGCGATCGTGTCGCTCCGGAGCCCGAGCGAAAAAATTCTAAGTCCCCTGTTCGTGTCGCTCCGGAGCCCGAGCGAAAAAATTCTAAGTCCCCGTTCGTGTCGCTCCGGAACCGAATGTCGACGGAACGAAATGACAACGGTAGATCCTTATTCCTGGTGCTCGTGGCTCTCTAAAACCATACACTTGTTCTCCTCTGTCTCTTACCTGTGTCGAGATAATCGAGAATCATGGAGCGTTCGTGTCGCTCCGGAACCGAAAGTCGTCGGTTCGAAACGAGAACGTTAGATCCATATTCCTGATCGTTGAGGCACTCTAAAACTATTAGGCTGTTTTGCTCTCTGATGCCCGTGGACCGAGAGAACGTAGAATAACGGAGCGATCGTGTCGCTCCGGAGCCCGAGCGAAAAAATTCTAAGTCCCCGTTCGTGTCGCTCCGGAGCCCGAGCGAAAAAATTCTAAGTCCCCGTTCGTGTCGCTCCGGAACCGAATGTCGACGGAACGAAATGACAACGGTAGATCCTTATTCCTGGTGCTCGTGGCTCTCTAAAACCATACACTTGTTCTCCTCTGTCTCTTACCTGTGTCGAGATAATCGAGAATCATGGAGCGTTCGTGTCGCTCCGGAACCGAAAGTCGTCGGATCGAAACGAGAACGTTAGATCCATATTCCTGATCGTTGAGGCACTCTAAAACTATTAGGCTGTTTTGCTCTCTGATGCCCGTGGACCGAGAGAACGTAGAGTAACGGAGCGATCGTGTCGCTCCGGAGCCCGAGCGAAAAAATTCTAAGTCCCCGTTCGTGTCGCTCCGGAGCCCGAGCGAAAAAATTCTAAGTCCCCGTTCGTGTCGCTCCGGAACCGAATGTCGACGGAACGAAATGACAACGGTAGATCCTTATTCCTGGTGCTCGTGGCTCTCTAAAACCATACACTTGTTCTCCTCTGTCTCTTACCTGTGTCGAGATAATCGAGAATCATGGAGCGTTCGTGTCGCTCCGGAACCGAAAGTCGTCGGTTCGAAACGAGAACGTTAGATCCATATTCCTGATCGTCGAGGCACTCTAAAACTATTAGGCTGTTTTGCTCTCTGATGCCCGTGGACCGAGAGAACGTAGAATAACGGAGCGATCGTGTCGCTCCGGAGCCCGAGCGAAAAAATTCTAAGTCCCCGTTCGTGTCGCTCCGGAGCCCGAGCGAAAAAATTCTAAGTCCCCGTTCGTGTCGCTCCGGAACCGAATGTCGACGGAACGAAATGACAACGGTAGATCCTTATTCCTGGTGCTCGTGGCTCTCTAAAACCATACACTTGTTCTCCTCTGTCTCTTACCTGTGTCGAGATAATCGAGAATCATGGAGCGTTCGTGTCGCTCCGGAACCGAAAGTCGTCGGATCGAAACGAGAACGTTAGATCCATATTCCTGATCGTTGAGGCACTCTAAAACTATTAGGCTGTTTTGCTCTCTGATGCCCGTGGACCGAGAGAACGTAGAATAACGGAGCGATCGTGTCGCTCCGGAGCCCGAGCGAAAAAATTCTAAGTCCCCGTTCGTGTCGCTCCGGAGCCCGAGCGAAAAAATTCTAAGTCCCCGTTCGTGTCGCTCCGGAACCGAATGTCGACGGAACGAAATGACAACGGTAGATCCTTATTCCTGGTGCTCGTGGCTCTCTAAAACCATACACTTGTTCTCCTCTGTCTCTTACCTGTGTCGAGATAATCGAGAATCATGGAGCGTTCGTGTCGCTCCGGAACCGAAAGTCGTCGGTTCGAAACGAGAACGTTAGATCCATATTCCTGATCGTTGAGGCACTCTAAAACTATTAGGCTGTTTTGCTCTCTGATGCCCGTGGACCGAGAGAACGTAGAATAACGGAGCGATCGTGTCGCTCCGGAGCCCGAGCGAAAAAATTCTAAGTCCCCGTTCGTGTCGCTCCGGAGCCCGAGCGAAAAAATTCTAAGTCCCCCGTTCGTGTCGCTCCGGAACCGAATGTCGACGGAACGAAATGACAACGGTAGATCCTTATTCCTGGTGCTCGTGGCTCTCTAAAACCATACACTTGTTCTCCTCTGTCTCTTACCTGTGTCGAGATAATCGAGAATCATGGAGCGTTCGTGTCGCTCCGGAACCGAAAGTCGTCGGTTCGAAACGAGAACGTTAGATCCATATTCCTGATCGTTGAGGCACTCTAAAACTATTAGGCTGTTTTGCTCTCTGATGCCCGTGGACCGAGAGAACGTAGAATAACGGAGCGATCGTGTCGCTCCGGAGCCCGAGCGAAAAAATTCTAAGTCCCTGTTCGTGTCGCTCCGGAGCCCGAGCGAAAAAATTCTAAGTCCCCCGTTCGTGTCGCTCCGGAACCGAATGTCGACGGAACGAAATGACAACGGTAGATCCTTATTCCTGGTGCTCGTGGCTCTCTAAAACCATACACTTGTTCTCCTCTGTCTCTTACCTGTGTCGAGATAATCGAGAATCATGGAGCGTTCGTGTCGCTCCGGAACCGAAAGTCGTCGGTTCGAAACGAGAACGTTAGATCCATATTCCTGATCGTTGAGGCACTCTAAAACTATTAGGCTGTTTTGCTCTC